>NW_026894908.1:0-59193 GCF_032452875.1 Bos javanicus
TAGTCATGTGATCGTGCATGATATACGTGATCAGTGCATGATCTGCATGATCAGTGCATGACAGCGCATTGATCAGTGCATGATCAGCAAGTGATCAGTGCATGATGCCACGTGATCAGTGCATGATCAGTCACGTGATCAGTGCATGATCAGTCACGTGATCAGTGCATGATCCCACGTGATCAGTGCATGATCAGCCACGTGATCAGTGCATGATCAATCACGTGATCAGTGCATGATCAGTCACGTGATCAGTGCATGTAGTCACGTGATCAGTGCATGATCAGCCACGATCAGTGCATGATAGCCACGTGATCAGTGCATGATGCCACGTGATCAGTGCATGATCAGTCATGTGATACGTGTGTATGCCGTGATGTGATGATGCACGTGATCAGTGCATGACAGCCACGTGATCAGTGCATGATAGCCACGTGATCAGTGCATGATCAGTCACGTGCATGATCAGCCACGTGATCAGTGCATGATGAGCCACGTGATCAGTGCAGGATCAATTACGTGATCAGTGCATGATCAGTCACGTGACAGTGCATGGTTGCTCATTGATCGTTGCATGATCAGCCACATGAGCAGAGCATGATAGCCGTGATCAGTGCATGATCAGTCACGTGATCAGTACATGATCAGTCACGTGATCAGTGCATGATCATTTACGTGATCTGTGCATGATCAGTCACGTGACCAGTATATGGTTTCGTGATGTTCATGATGACGTGAGCAGTGCATGATAGCCGTGATGTGTGCATGAGTTACGTGAGCAGAGTATGATCAGCCACGTGATCAGTGCATGAGTGCCACGTGATCAGTGCATGATATGTCACGTGACAGTGTGTGATCAGCCACGTGAACAGTGCATGATTCAGCCACGTGATCAGTGCATGATCAGCCACGTGATCAGTGCATGGTCGAACACGTGAACAGTGTATGATCAGCCACGTGATCAGTGCATGATATCCAAGTGATCAGTGCATGATCATCACGTGATCAGTGTATGATCAGCACGTGAACAGTGCATGCTCAGTCACGTGATCTGGGCCTACTGAGCTGCGTGATTACTGTCTGCTCATCTGCTTGACAATTGCCAGCTGAGCTGCGATTCCTGCCTGTCATCTGCTTGACAATTGCCAGCTGTGCTGCGTAATTCCTGCCTGCTCAGCTGCTTGATTATTGCCAGCTGAGCAGCATGATTCCTCACACCTGAGTTCCATGATTATTGCCTGCTGACTGTTTGATTCGTGCCTACTCAGCTCTTTGTTTATTGCCTCCAGAGGCACATGATCAGTGTATGATAGCAAACATGATCAGCGCATGATCAGTCACATGATCAGCGCCATTAAGTCACGTGATCACTACATGATAGTCATGTGGTCAGTCCATGCTCAGTCACGGTATCAGTGCATGATCAGCCACGTGATCAGTGCATGATCTGTCACAAGATTAGTGTATGATCACCACGTGATCAGTGCAGGCAGTCATGTGATCAGTGCATGATATAGACGTGAACAGTGCATGATCAGTCGTGATCAGTGCATGATAGCCACGTGATCAGTGCATGATCAGTCACCTGATGGGTGTATGATCATTCACGTGACCTGTATAGTATGATCATTGCATGATCAGCCACGTGAGTAGTTCATGATAGCCACGTGATCACTGCATGATCAGTCACGTGATCAGTGCATGATCAGTCATGTGACCAGTACATATGGTAGCTGCGTGATCATGGCATGATCAGCCACGTGAGCAGTGCATGATAGCCACGTGATCAGTGCATGATCACACGAGATCAGTGCATGATCAGTCACGTGATCAGTGCATGATCAGCCACGTGATCAGTGCATGATCAGTCACGTTCAGTGTATGATCAGCCACGTGATCAGTGCATGATCAGTCACGTGATCAGTGCATGATATAGACGTGATCAGTGCATGATCAGTCACGTGATCAGTGCATGATCACCACGTGATCAGTGCATGATCAGTACTGATGGTGCATGATCAGTCACGTGACATACATGGTCAGCTACGTGATCATTGCATGATCAGCCACGTGATCAGTGCATGATAGCCACGTGATCACTGCATGATCAGCCACGATCAGTGCATGATCAGTCACGTGATCAGTGCATGATCAGTCACGAGACAGTGTGATCAGTCACGTGATCAGTGCATGACAGCCACGTGATCAGTGCATGATCGTACGTGATCAGTGCATGATCAGTCACGTGATCAGTGCACGATAGCCCACGTGATCAGTGCATGATCAGTCACGTGATCAGTGCATGATCAGTTACGTGATCAGTGCATGATCAGCCACGTGATCAGTGCATGATATACGTCGGTGCATGATCAATACGTGATCAGTGCATGATCAGTTACGTGACCAGTACATGGTAGCTACGTGATCATTGCCTGATCAGCGTGATCAGTGCATGATGGCCCGTGATCAGTGCATGATAGCCACGTGATCAGTGCATGATCAGTCATGATACGTGTGTGATCAGCCACGTGATCAGTGCATGATATCCACGTGATCAGTGCATGACAGCACGTGATCAGTGCATGAGAGCACGTGATCAGTGCATGATCAGTCACGTGATCATGTGTGATCAGCCACGTGATCAGTGCATGATGAGCCACGTGATCAGTGCAGGATCAAATGATCAGTGCATGATCAGTCACGTGACCAGTACATGGTTGCTCGTGATCGTTGCATGATCAGCCACGTGAGCAGAGCATGATAGCCACGTGGTCAGTGCATGATCAGTCACGTGATCAGTACATGATCAGTCACGTGAACAATGCATGATCATTTACGTGATCTTTGCATGATCAGTCACGTTACCAGTATATGGTTGCCATGATCATTCCATGACGAGCCACGTGAGCAGTGCATGATAGCCATGTGATGTGTGCATGAGTTACGTGAGCAGAGTATGATCAGCCACGTCAGTGCATGAGTGCCACGTGATCAGTGCATGATATGTCACGTGACAGGTGTGTGATCAGCCACGTGAACAGTGCATGTTCAGCCATGATCAGTGCATGCGTGATCAGTGCATGATGATCAGTTCGTGAGCAGTGTATGATCAGCTACGTGATCAGTGCATGGTCAGACACGTGAACAGTGTATGATCAGCCACGTGATCAGTGCATGATATCCAAGTGATCAGTGCATGATCATCACGTGATCAGTGTATGATCAGCCACGTGAACAGTGCATGCTCAGTCACGTGATCTGGGCCTGCTGAGCTGCGTGATTACTGTCTGCTCATCTGCTTGACAATTGCCAGCTGAGCTGCACGATTCCTGCCTGTCATCTGCTTGACAATTGCCAGCTGTGCTGTGTAATTCCTGCCTGCTCAGCTGCTTGATTATTGCCAGCTGAGCAGCATGATTCACTGAGTTCCATGATTATTGCCTGCTGACTGTTTGATTCGTGCCTCAGCTCTTTGTTTATTGCCTCCAGAGCATGATCAGTGTATGATAGCAAACATGATCAGCGCATGATCAGTCACATGATCAGCGCCATTAAGTCGTGATCACTACATGATAGTCATGTGATCAGTCCATGCTCAGTCACGGTATCAGTGCATGATCAGCCACGTGATCAGTGCATGATCTGTCACAAGATTAGTGTATGATCATCCACGTGATCAGTGCAGGCAGTCATGTGATCAGTGCATGATATAGACGTGAACAGTGCATGATCAGTCGTGATCAGTGCATGATGCCACGTGATCAGTGCATGATCAGTCACCTGATCAGTGTATGATCATTCACGTGACCTGTACATGGTAGCTACATGATCATTGCATGATCAGCCACGTGAAGTGCATGATAGCCCGTGATCACTGCATGATCAGTCACGTGATCAGTGCATGATCAGTCATGTGACCAGTACATGATAGCTGCGTGATCATGCATGATCAGCCACGTGAGCAGTGCATGATAGCCACGTGATCAGTGCATGATCAGCCACGTGATCAGTGCATGATAAGCCACGTGATCAGTGCATGATCAGCCACGTGATCAGTGCATGATATCCACGTGATCAGTACATGATCATCACGTGATCAGTGTATGATCAGCCACGTGAACAGTGCATGCTCAGTCACGTGATCTGGGCCTGCTGAGCTGTGTGATTACTGTCTGCTCATCTGCTTGACAATTGCCAGCTGAGCTGCCGTAATTCATACCTGCTCAGCTGCTTGATTATTGCCAGCTGAGCAGCATGATTCCTCACACCTGAGTTCCATGATTATTGCCTGCTGACTGTTTGATTCGTGCCTACTCAGCTCTTTTTTTATTGCCTCCAGAGGCACATGATCAGTGTATGATAGCATGATCAGCGCATGATCAGTCACATGATCAGCGCCATTAAGTCACGTGATCACTACATGATAGTCATGTGATCAGTCCATGCTCAGTCACGGTATCAGTGCATGATCAGCCACGTGATCAGTGCATGATCTGTCACAAGATAGTGTATGATCATCCACGTGATCAGTGCACGGGCAGTCATGTGATCAGTGCATGATATAGACGTGAACAGTGCATGATCAGTCTCGTGATCAGTGCATGATAGCCACGTGATCAGTGCATGATCAGTCACCTGATGAGTGTATGATCATTCACGTGACCTGTACATGGTAACTACATGATCATTGCATGATCAGCCACGTGAGTAGTTCATGATAGCCACGTGATCACTGCATGATCAGTCATGATCAGTGCATGATCAGTCATGTGACCAGTACATGGTAGCTAGTGATCATGGCATGATCAGCCACGTGAGCAGTGCGTGATAGCCACGTGATCAGTGCATGATCAGTCACGAGATCAGTGCATGATCAGTCACGTGATCAGTGCATGATCAGCCACGTGATCAGTGCATGACCAGGCACGTGATCAGTGTATGTCCAGCCAAGTGATCAGTGCATGATAGCCACGTGATCAGTGCATGATCAGTCACGTGATCAGTGCATGATCAGTTATGTGATCAGTGTATGATCAGACGTGATCAGTGCATGATCAGCCATGATCAGTGCATGATCAATTACGTGATCAGTGCATGATCAGTCGTGACCAGTACATGTACTACGTGATCATTGCCTGATCAGCCACGTGATCAGTGCATGATCAGCCATGATCAGTGCATGATCAGCCACGTGATCAGTGTATGATCAGCCACGTGATCAGTGCATGATCAGTCACGTGATCAGTGCATTGCGTGATTACTGTCTGCTCATCTGCTTGACAATTGCCAGCTGTGCATGATTCACAGCTCAGCTGCTTGATTATGCCAGCTGAGCAGCATGATTCCTCACCTGTGTTCCATGATTATTGCCTGCTGACTGTTTGATTCGTGCCTACTCAGCTCTTTGTTTATTGCCTCCAGAGGCACATGATCAGTGTATGATAGCAAACATGATCAGCGCATGATCAGTCACATGATCAGCGCCATTAATCGTGATCACTACATGATAGTCATGTGATCAGTCCATGCTCAGTCACGGTATCAGTGCATGATCAGCCACGTGATCAGTGCATGATCTGTCACATGATCAGTGTATGATCATCCACGTGATCAGTGCATGGGCAGTCATGTGATCAGTGCATGATAAGCGTGAACAGTGCATGATCAGTCGTGATCAGTGCATGATAGCGTGATCAGTGCATGATCAGTCACAGTAGGTGTATGATCATTCGTGACCTGTACATGGTAGCTACATGATCATTGCATGATCAGCCGTGAGTAGTGCATGATAGCGTGATCACTGCATGATCAGTCACGTGATCAGTGCATGATCAGTCATGTGACCAGTACATGGTGCTGCGTGATCATGGCATGATCAGCCGTAGCAGTGCATGATAGCCACGTGATCAGTGCATGATCACACGAGATCAGTGCATGATCAGTCACGTGATCAGTGCATGATCAGCCACGTGATCAGTGCATGACCAGGCACGTGATCAGTGTATGTCCAGCCAAGTGATCAGTGCATGATAGCCACGTGATCAGTGCATGATCAGTCACGTGATCAGTGCATGATCAGTTGTGTGATCAGTGTATGATCAGCCACGTGATCAGTACATGATCAGCATGATCAGTGCATGATCAATTACGTGATCAGTGCATGATCAGTCACGTGACCAGTACATGGTAGCTACGTGATCATTGCATGATCAGCCACGTGATCAGTGCATGATCAACCACGTGATCAGTGCATGATAGCACGTGATCAGTGCATGATCAGTCATGATACGTGTGTGATCAGCATGATCAGTGCATGATATCCACGTGATCAGTGCATGACAGCCACGTGATCAGTGCATGAGCCACGTGATCAGTGCATGATCAGTCACGTGATACATGTGTGATCAGCCACGTGATCAGTGCATGATGAGCCACGTGATCAGTGCAGGATCAGGTACGTGATCAGTGCATGATCAGTCACGTGACCACTACATGGTTGCTACGTGATGGTGCATGATCAGCCACGTGAGCAGAGCATGATAGCCACGTGGTCAGTGCATGATCAGTCACGTGATCAGTACATGATCAGTCACGTGAACAGTGCATGATCATTTACGTGATCTTGCATGATCAGTCACGTTACCAGTATATGGTTGCTACGTGATCATTCCATGACGAGCCGTGAGCAGTGCATGATAGCCACGTGATGTGTGCATGAGTTACGTGAGCAGTATGATCAGCCACGTGATCAGTGCATGAGCCACGTGATCAGTGCATGATATGTCACGTGACAGGTGTGTGATCAGCCACGTGAACAGTGCATGTTCAGCCACGTGATCAGTGCATGATAGCCACGTGATCAGTGCATGATCAGTTACGTGAGCAGTGTATGATCAGCCACGTGATCAGTGCATGGTCAGCACGTGAACAGTGTATGATCAGCCACGTGATCAGTGCATGATATCCAAGTGATCAGTGCATGATCATCACGTGATCAGTGTATGATCAGCCACGTGAACAGTGCATGCTCAGTCACGTGATCTGGGCCTGCTGAGCTGCGTGATTACTGTCTGCTCATCTGCTTGACAATTGCCAGCTGAGCTGCACGATTCCTGCCTGCTCAGCTGCTTGATTGTGCCAGCTGAGCAGCATGATTCCTCACACCTGAGTTCCATGATTATTGCCTGCTGACTGTTTGATTCGTGCCTACTCAGCTCTTTGTTTATTGCCTCCAGAGGCACATGATCAGTGTATGATAGCAAACATGATCAGCGCATGATCAGTCACATGATCAGCGCCATTAAGTCACGTGATCACTACATGATAGTCATGTGATCAGTCCATGCTCAGTCAGGTATCAGTGCATGATCAGCCACGTGATCAGTGCATGATCTGTCACAAGATTAGTGTATGATCATCCACGTGATCAGTGCATGGGCAGTCATGTGATCAGTGCATGATATAGACGTGAACAGTGCATGATCAGTCTCGTGATCAGTGCATGATAGCCACGTGATCAGTGCATGATCAGTCACCTGATGGGTGTATGATCATTCAAGTGACCTGTACATGGTAGCTACATGATCATTGCATGATCAGCCACGTGAGTAGTGCATGATAGCCGCGTGATCACTGCATGATCAGTCACGTGATCAGTGCATGATCAGTCATGTGACCAGTACATGGTAGCTGCGTGATCATGCATGATCAGCCACGTGAGCAGTGCATGATAGCCACGTGATCAGTGCATGATCAGCACGTGATCAGTGCATGATCAGTCACGTGATCAGTGCATGATCAGCCACGTGATCAGTGCATGATCAGTCACGTGATCAGTGTATGATCATCACGTGATCAGTGCATGATCATGTGATCAGTGCATGATATAGCGTGATCAGTGCATGATCAGCCACGTGATCAGTGCATGATCAGCCACGTGATCAGTGCATGATCAGTCACGTGATCAGTGTATGATCATTCATGATCTGCATGGCAGCCGTGATCAGTGCATGATCAGCCGTGAGTCAGTGCATGATAGCCACGTGATCAGTGCATGAAGTCACGTGATCAGTGCATGATCATGTGACCAGTATGGTAGCTGCGTGATCATGCATGATCAGCCGTGATCAGTGCATGATAGCCACGTGATCAGTGCATGATCATCCACGTGATCAGTGCATGATCAGTCACGTGATCAGTGCATGATCAGTCACGTGATCAGTACATCAGTCCATTGATCAGTGCATGATCAGCCACGTGATCAGTGCATGATCAGCATTGACAGTGCATGATCAGCACGTGATCAGTGCATGATGTACGTGATCAGTGCATGATCAGTCGTGATCAGTGCATGATCAGTTGTGATCAGTGTATGATCAGTGTCAGTGCATGATCAGCCACGTGATCAGTGCATGATCATTACGTGATCAGTGCATGATCAGTCATTGATCAGTGCATGACAGCTACGTGATCATGCCTGATCAGCCACGTGATCAGTGCATGATAGCCACGTGATCAGTGCATGATGCCACGTGATCAGTGCATGATCAGTCATGATACGTGTGTGATCAGCCACGTGATCAGTGCATGATATCCACGTGATCAGTGCATGATCAGCCGTGATCAGTGCATGATAGCCACGTGATCAGTGCATGATCAGTCCGCGTGACATGTGATCAGCCACCAGTCAGTGCATGATGAGCCACTTGATCAGTGCAGGATCAATGCGTGATCAGTGCATGATCAGTCACGTGACAGTACATGGTTGCTACGTGATCGTTGCATGATCAGCCACGTGAGCAGTGCATGATAGCCACGTGGTCAGTGCATGATCAGTCACGTGATCAGTACATGATCAGTCACGTGAACAGTGCATGATCATTTACGTGATCTTTGCATGATCAGTCGTGCAGTATGGTTGCTGCATGATCATTCCATGACGAGCCACGTGAGCAGTGCATGATAGCCGTGATGTGTGCATAGTTACGTGAGCAGTATGATCAGCCACGTGATCAGTGCATGAGTGCCGTGATCAGTGCATGATCTGTCACGTGACAGGTGTGTGATCAGCCACGTGATCAGTGCATGTTCAGCCACGTGATCAGTGCATGATAGCCACGTGATCAGTGCATGATCAGTTACGTGAGCAGTGTATGATCAGCCACGTGATCAGTGCATGGTCAGACACGTGAACAGTGTATGATCAGCCACGTGATCAGTGCATGATATCCAAGTGATCAGTGCATGATCATCACGTGATCAGTGTATGATCAGCCACGTGAACAGTGCATGCTCAGTCACGTGATCAGGCCTGCTGAGCTGCGTGTGTCTGCTCATCTGCTTGACATTGCCAGCTGAGCTGCACGATTCCTGCCTGTCATCTGCTTGACAATTGCCAGCTGTGCTGTGTTCCTGCCTGCTCAGCTGCTGATTATTGCCAGCTGAGCAGCATGATTCCTCACACCTGAGTTCCATGATTATTGCCTGCTGACTGTTTGATTCGTGCCTACTCAGCTCTTTGTTTATTGCCTCCAGAGGCACATGATCAGTGTATGATAGCAAACATGATCAGCGCATGATCAGTCACATGATCAGCGCCATTAAGTCACGTGATCACTACATGATAGTCATGTGATCAGTCCATGCTCAGTCACGGTATCAGTGCATGATCAGCCACGTGATCAGTGCATGATCTGTCACAAGATTAGTGTATGATCATCCACGTGATCAGTGCATGAGCAGTCATGTGATCAGTGCATGATATAGGCGTGAACAGTGCATGATCAGTCGTGATCAGTGCATGATAGCCACGTCAGTGCATGATCAGTCACCTGATGGGTGTATGATCATTCACGTGACCTGTACATGGTGCTACATCAGTCATTGCATGATCAGCCACGTGAGTAGTGCATGATAGCCACGTGATCAGTGCATGATCAGTCACGTGATCAGTGCATGATCAGTCATGTGATCAGTGCATGATCAGCTGCGTGATGTGATGATCAGCCACGTGATCAGTGCATATGCGTGATCAGTGCATGATCAGCCACGTGATCAGTGCATGATCAGTCACGTGATCAGTGCATGATCAGCCACGTGATCAGTGCATGATCAGCCACGTGATCAGTGCATGATCAGCCACGTGATCAGTGTATGATCAGCCACGTGATCAGTGCATGCTCAGTCACGTGATCTGGGCATGATGAGCTGCGTGATTACTGTCTGCTCATCTGCTTGACAGTGCCAGCTGAGCTGCGTGATTCCTGCCTGATCAGCTGCATGATTATTGCCAGCTGAGCAGCATGATTCCTCCACCTGAGTTCCATGATTGTGCCTGCTGACTGTTTGATTCATACTCAGCTCTTTGTTTATTGCCTCCCAGGCACATGATCAGTGTATGATAGCAAACATGATCAGCGCATGATCAGTCACATGATCAGCGCATTAAGTCACGTGATCAGTGCATGATAGTCATGTGATCAGTCCATGCTCAGTCACGTGATACGTGCATGATCAGCCACGTGATCAGTGCATGATCTGTCACAAGATTAGTGTATGATCATCCACGTGATCAGTGCAGGACAGTCATGTGATCAGTGCATGATATAGGCGTGAACAGTGCATGATCAGTCGTGATCAGTGCATGATAGCACGTGATCAGTGCATGATCAGTCACCTGATGGGTGTATGATCATTCACGTGACCTGTACATGGTAGCTACATGATCATTGCATGATCAGCCACGTGAGTAGTGCAATGCCACGTGATCACTGCATGATCAGTCACGTGATCAGTGCATGATCAGTCATGTGACAGTAGCTGCGTGATCATGCATGATCAGCCACGTGATCAGTGCATGATAGCCACGTGATCAGTGCATGATCAGTCACGTGATCAGTGCATGGCCACGTGATCAGTGCATGATCAGCCACGTGATCAGTGCATGATCAGACGTGATCAGTGCATGATCAGCCACGTGATCAGTGCATGATCAGCCACGTGATCAGTGCATGATCAGTCGTGATCAGTGCATGATGAGCCATTGATTACTGTCTGCTCATCTGCTTGACAATGCAGCTGAGCTGCATTTGCCTGCTCAGCTGCTTGATGTGCCAGCTGAGCAGCATGATTACTCACACCTGTGTTCCATGATTATGCCTGCTGACTGTTTGATTCGTGCCTACTCAGCTCTTTGATCATTGCCTCCAGAGGCACATGATCAGTGCATGATAGCAAACATGATCAGTGCATGATCAGTCACGTGATCAGTGCCATTAAGTCACGTGATCAGTGCATGATAGTCATGTGATCAGTCCATGCTCAGTCACGTATCAGTGCATGATCAGCCACGTGATCAGTGCATGATCTGTCACGTGATTAGTGTATGATCATCCACGTGATCAGTGCATGGCAGTCATGTGATCAGTGCATGATATGAACAGTGCATGATCAGTCACGTGATCAGTGCATGATAGCCACGTGATCAGTGCATGATCAGTCACCTGATGGTGTATGATCATTCACGTGACCAGTACATGGTAGCTACATGATCATTGCATGATCAGCCACGTGAGTAGTGCATGATAGCCACGTGATCAGTGCATGATCAGTCACGTGATCAGTGCATGATCAGTCATGTGACCAGTGCATGGATGACGTGATCATGCATGATCAGCACGTGATCAGTGCATGATAGCCACGTGATCAGTGCATGATCAGCCACGTGATCAGTGCATGATCAGTCGTGATCAGTGCATGATCAGCCATGATCAGTGCATGATCAGCCACGTGATCAGTGCATGATCAGTCACGTGATCAGTGCATGATCAGTTGATCAGTGCATGGTAGCTACGTGATCATGCATGATCAGCCACATGATCAGTGCATGATAGCCACGTGATCAGTGCATGAGCCACGTGATCAGTGCATGATCAGTCATGTGATCGTGTGTGATCAGCCACGTGATCAGTGCATGATATCCGTGATCAGTGCATGATTGCCACGTGATCAGTGCATGATACGCGTGATCAGTGCATGATCAGTCACGTGATCAGCATGATCAGCCGTGATCAGTGCATGATCAGTCACGTGATCAGTACATGGTTGCTACGTGATCAGTGCATGATCAGCCACGTGAGCAGTGCATGATAGCCACGTGATCAGTGCATGATCAGTCACGTGATCAGTACATGATCAGTCACGTGAACAGTGCATGATCATTACGTGATCAGTGCATGATCAGTCACGTGACCAGTATATGGTTGCTACGTGATCATTCCATGACAGCCACGTGAGCAGTGCATGATAGCCACGTGATGTGTGCATGATTACGTGAGCAGAGTATGATCAGCCACGTGATCAGTGCATACACGTGATCAGTGCATGATATGTCACGTGACAGGTGTGTGATCACGTGAACAGTGCATGTTCAGCCACGTGATCAGTGCATGATAGCCACGTGATCAGTGCATGATCAGTTACGTGAGCAGTGTATGATCAGCCACGTGATCAGTGCATGGTCAGACACGTGAACAGTGTATGATCAGCCACGTGATCAGTGCATGATATCCAAGTGATCAGTGCATGATCACCACGTGATCAGTGTATGATCAGCCACGTGAACAGTGCATGCTCAGTCACGTGATCTGGGCCTGCTGAGCTGCGTGATTACTGTCTGCTCATCTGCTTGACAATTGCCAGCTGAGCTGCACGATTCCTGCCTGTCATCTGCTTGACAATTGCCAGCTGTGCTGCGTAATTCCTGCCTGCTCAGCTGCTGATTTTGCCAGCTGAGCAGCATGATTCCTCACACCTGAGTTCCATGATTATTGCCTGCTGACTGTTTGATGTGCCTACTCAGCTCTTTGTTTATTGCCTCCAGAGACATGATCAGTGTATGATAGCAAACATGATCAGCGCATGATCAGTCACATGATCAGCGCCATTAAGTCACGTGATCACTACATGATAGTCATGTGATCAGTCCATGCTCAGTCACGGTATCAGTGCATGATCAGCCACGTGATCAGTGCATGATCTGTCACAAGATTAGTGTATGATCATCCACGTGATCAGTGCACAGGCAGTCATGTGATCAGTATGATATAGGCGTGAACAGTGCATGATCAGTCGTGATCAGTGCATGATAACGTGATCAGTGCATGATCCAGTCACCTGATGGGTGTATGATCATTCACGTGACCTGTACATGGTAGCTACATGATCATTGCATGATCAGCCACGTGAGTAGTGCATGATAGCCACGTGATCACTGCATGATCAGTCCGTGATCAGTGCATGATCAGTCATGTGACCAGTACATGGTATGCGTGATCATGGCATGATCAGCCACGTGAGCAGTGCATGATAGCCACGTGATCAGTGCATGATCAGTCACGAGATCAGTGCATGATCAGTCACGTGATCAGTGCATGATCAACGTGATCAGTGCATGATCAGTCCATGATCAGTGCATGATCAGCCACGTGATCAGTGCATGATCAGCACGTGATCAGTGCATGATCAGCCACGTGATCAGTGCATGATCAGCCACGTGATCAGTGCATGATCAGTCACGTGATCAGTGCATGATCAGTTACGTGATCAGTGCATGATCAGCCGGTGCATGATCAGCCACATGATCAGTGCATGATCAGCACGTGATCAGTGCATGATCAGCCACGTGATCAGTGCATGGTAGCTACGTGATCAGTGTGTGATCAGCCACGTGATCAGTGCATGATAGCCACGTGATCAGTGCATGACAGCCACGTGATCAGTGCATGATAGCCCACGTGATCAGTGCATGATCAGTCACGTGATACATGTGTGATCAGCCACGTGATCAGTGCATGATGAGCCGTGATCAGTGCAGGATCAATTACGTGATCAGTGCATGATCAGTCACGTGACAGTACATGGTTGCTACGTGATCGTTGCATGATCAGCCACGTGAGCAGAGCATGATAGCCACGTGGTCAGTGCATGATCAGTCACGTGATCAGTACATGATCAGTCACATGAACAGTGCATGATCATTTACGTGATCTTTGCATGATCAGTCACGTTACCAGTATATGGTTGCTACGTGATCATTCCATGACGAGCCACGTGAGCAGTGCATGATAGCCACGTGATGTGTGCATGAGTTCGTGAGCAGAGTATGATCAGCCACGTGATCAGTGCATGAGTGCCACGTGATCAGTGCATGATATGTCACGTGACAGGTGTGTGATCAGCCACGTGAACAGTGCATGTTCAGCCACGTGATCAGTGCATGATAGCCACGTGATCAGTGCATGATCAGTTACGTGAGCAGTGTATGATCAGCCACGTGATCAGTGCATGGTCAGACACGTGAACAGTGTATGATCAGCCACGTGATCAGTGCATGATATCCAAGTGATCAGTGCATGATCATCACGTGATCAGTGTATGATCAGCCACGTGAACAGTGCATGCTCAGTCACGTGATCTGGGCCTGCTGAGCTGCGTGATTACTGTCTGCTCATCTGCTTGATGCCAGCTGAGCTGCGATTCCTGCCTGCTCAGCTGCTTGATTATTGCCAGCTGAGCAGCATGATTCCTCACACCTGAGTTCCATGATTATGCCTGCTGACTGTTTGATTCGTGCCTACTCAGCTCTTTGTTTATTACCTCCAGAGGCACATGATCAGTGTATGATAGCAAACATGATCAGCGCATGATCAGTCACATGATCAGCGCCATTAAGTCACGTGATCACTACATGATAGTCATGATCAGTCCATGCTCAGTCACGGTATCAGTGCATGATCAGCCACGTGATCAGTGCATGATCTGTCACAAGATTAGTGTATGATCATCCACGTGATCAGTGCACGGGCAGTCATGTGATCAGTGCATGATATAGGCGTGAACAGTGCATGATCAGTCTCGTGATCAGTGCATGATAGCCACGTGATCAGTGCATGATCAGTCACCTGATGGGTGTATGATCATTCACGTGACCTGTACATGGTAGCTACATGATCATTGCATGATCAGCCACGTGAGTAGTTCATGATAGCCACGTGATCACTGCATGATCAGTCACGTGATCAGTGCATGATCAGTCATGTGACCAGTACATGGTAGCTGCGTGATCATGGCATGATCAGCCACGTGAGCAGTGCATGATAGCCACGTGATCAGTGCATGATCAGACACGAGATCAGTGCATGATCAGTCACGTGATCAGTGCATGATCAGCCACGTGATCAGTGCATGATCAGGCACGTGATCAGTGCATGATCAGCACGTGATCAGTGCATGCAGTCACGTGATCAGTGCATGATATAGGCGTGATCAGTGCATGATCAGTCACGTGATCAGTGCATGATCAGCCACGTGATCAGTGCATGATCAGTCACCTGATCAGTGCATGATCACGTGACCAGTACATGGTAGCTACGTGATCAGTGCATGATCAGCCACGTGATCAGTGCATGATAGCCACGTGATCAGTGCATGATCAGTCACGTGATGCATGATCAGTCATGTGATCAGTGCATGAGCTTTGCGTGATCATGCATGATCAGCCACGTGATCAGTGCATGATAGCCACGTGATCAGTGCATGATCAGTCACGTGATCAGTGCATGATCAGCCACGAGATCAGTGCATGATCAGTACGTGATCAGTGCATGATCAGTCCATGATCAGTGCATGATCAGCCACGTGATCAGTGCATGATCAGTCACGTGATCAGTGCATGATCAGCCACGTGATCAGTGCATGATAGCCACGTGATCAGTGCATGATCAGTCACGTGATCAGTGCATGATCAGTTACGTGATCAGTGTATGATCAGCCACGTGATCAGTGCATGATCAGCCACGTGATCAGTGCATGATCAATGCGTGATCAGTGCATGATCAGTCACGTGATCAGTACATGATAGCTACGTGATCAGTGCATGATCAGCCACGTGATCAGTGCATGATAGCCACGTGATCAGTGCATGATAGCCACGTGATCAGTGCATGATCAGTCATGTGATCGTGTGTGATCAGCCATGTCAGTGCATGATATCCGTGATCAGTGCATGACAGCCACGTGATCAGTGCATGATAGCCCGTGATCAGTGCATGATCAGTCACGTGATCATGTGTGATCAGCCACGTGATCAGTGCATGATCAGCCACGTGATCAGTGCAGGATCAGTGGTGATCAGTGCATGATCAGTCACGTGACAGTACATGGTTGCTACGTGATCGTTGCATGATCAACCGTGGTCAACATGATAGCCACGTGGTCAGTGCATGATCAGTCGTGATCAGTGCATGATCAGTCACGTGAACAGTGCATGATCATTCGTGATCAGTGCATGATCAGTCAGTGACCAGTGCATGATCATGCGTGATCAGTGCATGACAGCCACGTGAGCAGTGCATGATAGCCACGTGTGCATGAGTTACGTGATCAGTGCATGATCAGCCACGTGATCAGTGCATGATGCCACGTGATCAGTGCATGATCAGTCACGTGATCAGTGTGATCAGCCACGTGAACAGTGCATGATCAGCCACGTGATCAGTGCATGATAGCCGTGATCAGTGCATGATCATCACGTGATCAGTGTATGATCAGCCACGTGAACAGTGCATGCTCAGTCACGTGATCAGGGCCTGCTGAGCTGCGTGATTACTGTCTGCTCATCTGCTTGACAATTGCCAGCTGAGCTGCACGATTCCTGCCTGTCATCTGCTTGACAATTGCCAGCTGTGCTGCATAATTCCTGCCTGCTCAGCTGCTTGATTATTGCCAGCTGAGCAGCATGATTCCTCACACTGAGTTCCATGATTATTGCCTGCTGACTGTTTGATTCGTGCCTACTCAGCTCTTTGTTTATTGCCTCCAGAGGCACATGATCAGTGTATGATAGCAAACATGATCAGCGCATGATCAGTCACATGATCAGCGCCATTAAGTCACGTGATCACTACATGATAGTCATGTGATCAGTCCATGCTCAGTCACGGTATCAGTGCATGATCAGCCACGTGATCAGTGCATGATCTGTCACGATTAGTGTATGATCATCCACGTGATCAGTGCATGGGCAGTCATGTGATCAGTGCATGATATAGACGTGATCAGTGCATGATCAGTCACGTGATCAGTGCATGATAGCCACGTGATCAGTGCATGATCAGTCACCTGATGGGTGTATGATCATTCACGTGACCTGTACATGGTAGCTACATGATCATTGCATGATCCCACGTGAGTAGTGCATGATGCCACGTGATCAGTGCATGATCAGTCACGTGATCAGTGCATGATCAGTCATGTGACCAGTGCATGGTAGCCACGTGATCAGTGCATGATCAGCCACGTGATCAGTGCATGATAGCCACGTGATCAGTGCATGATCAGCCACGTGATCAGTGCATGATCAGTCACGTGATCAGTGCATGATCAGCCACGTGATCAGTGCATGATCAGCCACGTGATCAGTGCATGATCAGTCACGTGATCAGTGCATGATCAGCCACGTGATCAGTGCATGATCAGTCACGTGATCAGTGCATGATGAGCTGCGTGATTACTGTCTGCTCATCTGTGACAATTATAGCTGAGCTGCGTGATTCACCTGCTCAGCTGCTTGATCATTGCCAGCTGAGCAGCATGATTCCTCACCTGTGTTCCATGATTATGCCTGCTGACTGTTGATTCACATGCCTACTCAGCTCTTTGTTTATTGCCTCCAGAGCACATGATCAGTGTATGATAGCAAACGTGATCAGTGCATGATCAGTCACATGATCAGCGCATTAAGTCACGTGATCAGTGCATGATAGTCATGTGATCAGTGCATGATCAGTCACGTGATCAGTGCATGATCAGCCACGTGATCAGTGCATGATCTGTCACATGATAGTGTATGATCCACGTGATCAGTGCATGATCAGTCACGTGATCAGTGCATGATATAGCGTGGTCAGTGCATGATGCTACGTGATCAGTGCATGATCAGCCACGTGATCAGTGCATGATCAGTCACGTGATCATGTATGATGCTTCATGACATCAGTCACATGGTAGCTACATGATCATTGCATGATCAGTCGTGATCAGTGCATGATCAGCCACGTGATCAGTGCATGATCAGCCACGTGATCAGTGCATGACCAACGCATGATCAGTGTATGTCAGCAATGATCAGTGCATGATCAGCCACGTGATCAGTGCATGATCAGTCACGTGATCAGTGCATGATCAGTCACGTGATCAGTGCATGATCAGCCACGTGATCAGTGCATGATCAGCCACGTGATCAGTGCATGATCGAGTACGTGCTCAGTGCATGATCAGTCACGTGATCAGTGCATGGTAGCTACGTGATCAGTGCATGATCAGCCACGTGATCAGTGCATGATAGCCACGTGATCAGTGCATGATCAGCCACGTGATCAGTATGATCAGCCACGTGATCAGTGCATGTCACGTGATCTGGGCCTGCTGAGCTGCGTGATTACCGTCCTGCTCATCTGCTTGACAATTGCCAGCTGAGCTGCGATTCCTGCCTGCTCAGCTGTGATTATTGCCAGCTGAGCAGCATGATTCCTCACACCTGTGTTCCATGATTATTGCCTGCTGACTGTTTGATTCGTGCCTACTCAGCTCTTTGTTTGTTGCCTCCAGAGGCACATGATCAGTGTATGATAGCAAACATGATCAGCGCATGATCAGTCACATGATCAGCCATTAAGTCACGTGATCACTACATGATAGTCATGTGATCAGTCCATGCTCAGTCACGTATCAGTGCATGATCAGCCACGTGATCAGTGCATGATCTGTCACGTGATTAGTGTATGATCATCCACGTGATCAGTGCATGAGCAGTCATGTGATCAGTGCATGATATAGGCGTGAACAGTGCATGATCAGTCACGTGATCAGTGCATGATAGCCACGTGATCAGTGCATGATCAGTCACCTGATGGGTGTATGATCATTCACGTGACCTGTACATGGTAGCTACATGATCATTGCATGATCAGCCACGTGAGTAGTTCATGATAGCCACGTGATCAGTGCATGATCAGTCACGTGATCAGTGCATGATCAGTCATGTGACCAGTACATGGGCTGCGTGATCATGGCATGATCAGCCACGTGAGCAGTGCATGATAGCCACGTGATCAGTGCATGATCAGAACGAGATCAGTGCATGATCAGTCACGTGATCAGTGCATGATCAGCCACGTGATCAGTGCATGATCAGCCGTGATCAGTGCATGATCAGCCACGTGATCAGTGCATGATAGCCACGTGATCAGTGCATGATCAGTCACGTGATCAGTGCATGATCAGCCACGTGATCAGTGCATGATAGCCAGTGATCAGTGCATGATCAGCACGTGATCAGTGCATGATCAGTCGTGATCAGTGCATGATCAGTTACGTGATCAGTGCATGATCAGCCATGATCAGTGCATGATCAGCCACATGATCAGTGCATGATCAGTCGTGATCAGTGCATGATCAGTCACGTGACCAGTACATGGTTCGTGATCAGTGCATGATAAGCCACGTGATCAGTGCATGATAGCCACGTGATCAGTGCATGATAACCACGTGATCAGTGCATGATCAGTCACGTGATCGTGTGTGATCAGCCACGTGATCAGTGCATGATATCCCGTGATCAGTGCATGACAGCCACGTGATCAGTGCATGATAGCCACGGGATCAGTGCATGATCAGTCACGTGATACATGTGTGATCAGCCGTGATCCACGTGATCAGTGCAGGATCAATTACGTGATCAGTGCATGATCAGTCACGTGACCAGTACATGGTTGCCGTGATCAGCATGATCAGACGTGAGCAGAGCATGATAGCCACGTGGTCAGTGCATGATCAGTCACGTGATCAGTACATGATCAGTCACGTGAGCAGTGCATGATCATTTACGTGATCAGTGCATGATCAGTCACGTGACCAGTATATGGTTGCTACGTGATCATTCCATGACGAGCCACGTGATCAGTGCATGATAGCCACGTGATGTGCATGAGTTACGTGAGCAGTATGATCAGCCATGATCAGTGCATGATAGCCACGTGATCAGTGCATGATATGTCACGTGACAGGTGTGATCAGCCACGTGACCAGTGCATGTTCAGCCACATGATCAGTGCATGATAGCCACGTGATCAGTGCATGATAGCCACGTGATCAGTGCATGATCAGTCACGTGATCAGTGTGTGATCAGCCACGTGATCAGTGCATGGTCAGCTACGTGATCAGTGCATGATAAGCCACGTGATCAGTGCATGATATCCAAGTGATCAGTACATGATCATCACGTGATCAGTGTATGATCAGCCACGTGAACAGTGCATGCTCAGTCACGTGATCTGGGCCTGCTGAGCTGCGTGATTACTGTCTGCTCATCTGCTTGACAATTGCCAGCTGAGCTGCACGATTCCTGCCTGTCATCTGCTTGACAATTGCCAGCTGTGCTGCGTAATTCCTGCCTGCTCAGCTGCTTGATTAGTGCCAGCTGAGCAGCATGATTCCTCACACCTGAGTTCCATGATTATTGCCTGCTGACTGTTTGATTCGTGCCTACTCAGCTCTTTGTTTATTGCCTCCAGAGGCACATGATCAGTGTATGATAGCAAACATGATCAGCGCATGATCAGTCACATGATCAGCGCCATTAAGTCACGTGATCACTACATGATAGTCATGTGATCAGTCCATGCTCAGTCACGGTATCAGTGCATGATCAGCCACGTGATCAGTGCATGATCTGTCAAGATTAGTGTATGATCATCCACGTGATCAGTGCACGGGCAGTCATGTAATCAGTGCATGATATAGACGTGAACAGTGCATGATCAGTCTCGTGATCAGTGCATGATAGCCACGTGATCAGTGCATGATCAGTCACCTGATGGGTGTATGATCATTCACGTGACCTGTACATGGTAGCTATGATCATTGCATGATCAGCCACGTGAGTAGTTCATGATAGCCACGTGATCACTGCATGATCAGTCACGTGATCAGTGCATGATCAGTCATGTGACCAGTACATGGTAGCTGCGTGATCATGGCATGATCAGACGTGAGCAGTGCATGATAGCCACGTGATCAGTGCATGATCAGCACGAGATCAGTGCATGATCAGTCACGTGATCAGTGCATGATCAGCCACGTGATGCATGACCAGGCGTGATCAGTGTATGTCAGCCAAGTGATCAGTGCATGATAGCCACGTGATCAGTGCATGATCAGTCACGTGATCAGTGCATGATCAGTTACGTGATCAGTGTATGATCATACGTGATCAGTGCATGATCACATGATCAGTGCATGATCAATGCGTGCTCAGTGCATGGTCAGTCACGTGATCCATGGTAACTTCGTGATCAGTGCATGATCAACCACGTGATCAGTGCATGATATACGTGATCAGTGCATGATAGCCACGTGATCAGTGCATGATCAGTCATGATCAGTGTATGATCAGCCACGTGATCAGTGCATGATAGCACGTGATCAGTGCATGATCATCCACGTGATCAGTGCATGACAGTCATGTGATCAGTGCATGATCAGTCACGTAGTCAGTGCATGATCAGTCACGTGATCAGTGCATGATCAGCCGTGATCAGTGCATGATCAGTCACCTGCCAGTTATGTCAATACGCAGTCAGTGCATGATCAGTCACGTGACAGTGCATGATCATGGCGTGATCAGTGCATGATCAGCCACGTGATCAGTTCATGATAGCCACGTGATCAGTGCATGATCAGTTACGTGATCAGTGCATGATCAGTCACGTGACCAGTACATGGTAGCTACATGATCATGGCATGATCAGCCACGTGATAGTGCATGATCAGCACGTGATCAGTGCATGATCAGACACGAGATCAGTGCATGATCAGTCACGTGACAGTACATGATAACTACGTGATCATGCATGATCAGCCACGTGACAGTGTATGATAGCCAAGTGATCAGTGCATGATCAGCCACGTGATCAGTGCATGATAGTCACGTGATCAGTGCATGATCAGTCACGTGATCATGTGTGATCAGCCACGTGATCAGTGCATGATGGCCGTGATCAGTGCATGATCATTACGTGATCAGTGCATGATCAGTCACGTGACCAGTACATATGGTTGCCGTGATCGTTGCATGATCAGCCACGTGAGCAGAGCATGACCACGTGGTCAGTGCATGATCAGTCACGTGATCAGTACATGATCAGTCACGTGATCAGTGCATGATCATTACGTGATCTTTGCATGATCAGTCACGTTACCAGTATATGGTTGCTACGTGATCATTCCATGGCGAGCCACGTGAGCAGTGCATGATAACCGTGATCAGTGCATGAGTGCCGTGACGAGTATGATCAACCACGTGATCAGTGCATGATGCCACGTGATCAGTGCATGATGTCACGTGACAGGTAGTGTGATCAGCACGTGAACAGTGCATGTTCAGCACGTGATCAGTGCATGATAACCCGCGTGATCAGTGCATGGTCAGACCGTGAACAGTGTATGATCAGCCACGTGATCAGTGCATGATATCCAAGTGATCAGTGCATGATCATCACGTGATCAGTGTATGATCAGCCACGTGAACAGTGCATGCTCAGTCACGTGATCTGGGCCTGCTGAGCTGCGTGATTACTGTCTGCTCATCTGCTTGACAATTGCCAGCTGAGCTGCACGATTCCTGCCTGTCATCTGCTTGACAATTGCCAGCTGTGCTGCGTAATTCCTGCCTGCTCAGCTTTGATTGTGCCAGCTGAGCAGCATGATTCCTCACACCTGAGTTCCATGATTATTGCCTGCTGACTGTTTGATTCGTGCCTACTCAGCTCTTTGTTTATTGCCTCCAGAGGCACATGATCAGTGTGATAGCAAACATGATCAGCGCATGATCGGTCACATGATCAGCGCCATTAAGTCACGTGATCACTACATGATAGTCATGTGATCAGTCCATGCTCAGTCACGGTATCAGTGCATGATCAGCCACGTGATCAGTGCATGATCTGTCACAAGATTAGTGTGATCATCCACGTGATCAGTGCACGGGCAGTCATGTGATCAGTGCATGATATAGACGTGAACAGTGCATGATCAGTCTAGTGATCCGTGCATGATAGCCACGTGATCAGTGCATGATCAGTCACCTGTGGGTGTATGATCATTCACGTGACACTGTACATGGTAGCTACATGATCATTGCATGATCAGCACGTGAGTAGTTCATGATAGCCACGTGATCACTGCATGATCAGTCACGTGATCAGTGCATGATCAATCATGTGACCAGTACATGGTAGCACTGCGTGATCATGGCATGATCAGCCACGTGAGCAGTGCATGATAGCCACGTGATCAGTGCATGATCAGACGTGATCAGTGCATGATCAGCCACGTGATCAGTGCATGATGTCACGTGATCAGTGCATGATCAGTTACGTGATCAGTGTATGATCAGCCACGTGATCAGTGCATGATCAGCACATGATCAGTGCATGATCACCACGTGATCAGTGCATGATCAGACGTGATCAGTGCATGATGCACGTGATCAGTGCATGATCAGCCACGTGATCAGTGCATGATCAGCGTCAGTGCATGATAGCCGTGATCAGTGCATGATCAGTCATGATACGTGTGTGATCAGCCACGTGATCAGTGCATGATATCCACGTGATCAGTGCATGACAGCCACGTGATCAGTGCATGAGAGCCACGTGATCAGTGCATGATCAGTCACGTGATACGTGTGTGATCAGCGTGATCAGTGTGATGAGCCACGTGATCAGTGCAGGATCAATACGTGATCAGTGCATGATCAGTCACGTGACCAGTACATGGTTGCTACGTGATCGTTGCATGATCAGCCACGTGAGCAGTGCATGATAGCCACGTGGTCAGTGCATGATCAGTCACGTGATCAGTGCATGATCAGTCACGTGAACAGTGCATGATCACTTACGTGATCTTTGCATGATCAGTCACGTTACCAGTATATGTTGCTACGTGATCATTTGTAACCCATGAGCAGTGCATGATAGCCACGTGATGTGTGCATGAGATACGTGAGCAGAGTATGATCAGCCGTGATCAGTGCATGAGTGCCACGTGATCAGTGCATGATATGTCACGTGACAGGTGTGTGATCAGACGTGAACATTGCATGTTCAGCCACGTGATCAGTGCATGATAGGCACGTGATCAGTGCATGATCAGTTACGTGAGCAGTGTGATCAGCCACGTGATCAGTGCATGGTCAGACACGTGAACAGTGTATGATCAGCCACGTGATCAGTGCATGATATCCAAGTGATCAGTGCATGATCATCGTGATCAGTGTATGATCAGCCACGTGAACAGTGCATGCTCAGTCACGTGATCTGGGCCTGCTGAGCTGCGTGATTACTGTCTGCTCATCTGCTTGACAATTGCCAGCTGAGCTGCACGATTCCTGCCTGTCATCTGCTTGACAATTGCCAGCTGTGCTGCGTAATTCCTGCCTGCTCAGCTGCTTGATTATTGCCAGCTGAGCAGCATGATTCCTCACACTGTGTTCCATGATTATTGCCTGCTGACTGTTTGATTCGTGCCTACTCAGCTCTTTGTTTATTGCCTCCAGAGGCACATGATCAGTGTATGATAGCAAATCAGCGCATGATCAGTCACATGATCAGCGCCATTAAGTCACGTGATCACTACATGATAGTCATGTGATCAGTCCATGCTCAGTCACGGTATCAGTGCATGATCAGCCACGTGATCAGTGCATGATCTGTCACAAGATCAGTGTATGATCATACGTGATCAGTGCACGGGCAGTCATGTGATCAGTGCATGATATAGCGTGAACAGTGCATGATCAGTCTAGTGATCAGTGCATGATAGCCACGTGATCAGTGCATGATCAGTCACCTGATGGGTGTATGATCATTCACGTGACCTGTACATGGTAGCTACATGATCATTGCATGATCAGCCACGTGAGTAGTTCATGATAGCCACGTGATCACTGCATGATCAGTCACGTAATCAGTGCATGATCAGTCATGTGACCAGTACATGGTAGCTGCGTGATCATGGCATGATCAGCCAAGTGAGCAGTGCATGATAGCCACGTGATCAGTGCATGATCAGTCACGTGATCAGTGCATGATCAGTCACGTGATCAGTGCATGATCAGCCAGATCAGTGCATGATGGCCACGTGATCAGTGCATGATCAGCCACGTGATCAGTGCATGATCAGCACGTGATCAGTGCATGATCAGCCATGTGATCAGTGTATGATCAGCCACGTGATCAGTGCATGATCAGCCACGTGATCAGTGTATGATCAATTACGTGATCAATGCATGATCAGCCACGTGATCAGTACATGATCAGCCGTGATCAGTGCATGATCAATTCGTGATCAGTGCATGATCAGCCACGTGATCAGTGCATGATAGCTCGTGATCAGTGCATGATCAGCCACGTGATCAGTGCATGATATCACGTGATCAGTGCATGACAGCCACGTGATCAGTGCATGATAGCCACGTGGATCAGTGCATGATCAGTCACGTGATACATGTTGATCAGCCGTGATCAGTGCATGATGACGTGATCAGTGCAGGATCAATACGTGATCAGTGCATGATCAGTCACGTGACCAGTACATGGTTGCTACGTGATCGTTGCATGATCAGCCACGTGAGCAGAGCATGATAGCCACGTGGTCAGTGCATGATCAGTCACGTGATCAGTACATGATCAGTCACGTGAACAGTGCATGATCATTACGTGATCAGTGCATGATCAGTCACGTTACCAGTATATGGTTGCTGCGTGATCATTCCATGTCAGCCACGTGAGCAGTGCATGATAGCCACGTGATGTGCATGAGTCACGTGAGCAGAGTATGATCAGCCACGTGATCAGTGCATGAGTGCCACGTGATCAGTGCATGATATGTCACGTGACAGGTGTGATCAGCCACGTGATCAGTGCATGTTCAGCCACGTGATCAGTGCATGATAGCCACGTGATCAGTGCATGATCAGTTCACGTGAGCAGTGTATGATCAGCCACGTGATCAGTGCATGGTCAGAACTGCGTGATCAGTGTATGATCAGCCACGTGATCAGTGCATGATATCCAAGTGATCAGTACATGATCATCACGTGATCAGTGTATGATCAGCCACGTGAACAGTGCATGCTCAGTCACGTGATCTGGGCCTGCTGAGCTGCGTGATTACTGTCTGCTCATCTGCTTGACAATGCCAGCTGAGCTGCACGATTCCTGCCTGCTCAGCTGCTTGATTGTGCCAGCTGAGCAGCATGATTCCTCACACCTGAGTTCCATGATTATGCCTGCTGACTGTTTGATTCGTGCCTACTCAGCTCTTTGTTTATTGCCTCCAGAGGCACATGATCAGTGTATGATAGCAAACATGATCAGCATGATCAGTCACATGATCAGCGCCATTAAGTCACGTGATCACTACATGATAGTCATGTGATCAGTCCATGCTCAGTCACGGTATCAGTGCATGATCAGCCACGTGATCAGTGCATGATCTGTCACAAGATTAGTGTATGATCATCCACGTGATCAGTACGCGGCAGTCATGTGATCAGTGCATGATATAGCGTGAACAGTGCATGATCAGTCTCGTGATCAGTGCATGATAGCCACGTGATCAGTGCATGATCAGTCACCTGATGGGTGTATGATCATTCCGTGACCTGTACATGGTAGCTACATGATCATTGCATGATCAGCCACGTGAGTAGTTCATGATAGCCACGTGATCACTGCATGATCAGTCACGTGATCAGTGCATGATCAGTCATGTGACCAGTACATGATGTGCTGCGTGATCATGGCATGATCAGCCACGTGAGCAGTGCATGATAGCCACGTGATCAGTGCATGATCGAACACGAGATCAGTGCATGATCAGTCCGTGATCAGTGCATGATCAGCCACGTGATCAGTGCATGATCAGCCACGTGATCAGTGTATGATCATCCACGTGATCAGTGCATGATAGTCACGTGATCAGTGCATGATCAGACGTGATCAGTGCATGATCAGTCACGTGATCAGTGCATGATCAGCCACGTGATCAGTGCATGATCAGTCACGTGATCAGTGTATGATCAGTCACGTGACCAGTACATGGTAGCGCTTCGTGATCATGCATGATCAGTGATCAGTAGTTCATGATAACCACGTGATCAGTGCATGATCAGTCACGTGATCAGTGCATGATCAGTCATGTGATAGTACATGGTAGCTGCGTGATCATGGCATGATCAGCCACGTGAGCAGTGCATGATAGCCACATGATCAGTGCATGATCAGTCCGTGATCAGTGCATGATCAGTCACGTGATCAGTGCATGATCAGCCACGTGATCAGTGCATGATCAGTCACGTGATCAGTGCATGATCAGCCACAGTGATCAGTGCATGATCAGCACGTGATCAGTGCATGATGAGCTGCGTGATTACTGTCTGATCATCTGCGTGACAATTGCCAGCTGAGCTGCACGATTCCTGCCTGTCATCTGCTTGACAATTGCCAGCTGTGCTGCATGATTCCTGCCTGCTCAGCTGCTTGATTATTGTCAGCTGAGCAGCATGATTCCTCACCTGAGTTCCATGATTATTGCCTGCTGACTGTTTGATTCGTGCCTACTCAGCTCTTTGTTTACTCCAGAGGCACATGATCAGTGCATGATAGCAAACATGATCAGCGCATGATCAGTCACATGATCAGCGCCATTAAGTCACGTGATCAGTACATGATAGTCATGTGATCAGTCCATGCTCAGTCACGTGATCAGTGCATGATCAGCCACGTGATCAGTGCATGATCATCACGTGATTAGTGTATGATCATCCACGTGATCAGTGCATGGCAGTCATGTGATCAGTGCATGATATAGACGTGATCAGTGCATGATCAGTCACGTGATCAGTGCATGATAGCCACGTGATCAGTGCATGATCAGTCACGTGATGGGTGTATGATCATTCACGTGACCTGTACATGTAGCTACATGATCATTGCATGATCAGCCACGTGATCAGTGCATGATAGCCACGTGATCACTGCATGATCAGTCACGTGATCAGTGCATGATCAGTCATGACCAGTACATGATAGCTACGTGATCATGCATGATCAGCCACGTGATCAGTGCATGATAGCCACGTGATCAGTGCATGATCAGTCACGTGATCAGTGCATGATCAGGCACGTGATCAGTGCATGTCCAGCCACGTGATCAGTGCATGATCAGCCACGTGATCAGTGCATGATCAGTCACGTGATCAGTGCATGATCAATTACGTGATCAGTGCGATCAGCCACGTGATCAGTGCATGATCAGCCACGTGATCAGTGCATGATCAGTTACGTGATCAGTGCATGATCAGTCACGTGACCAGTACATGGTAGTCACGTGATCAGTGCATGATCAGCCACGTGATCAGTGCATGATAGCCACGTGATCAGTGCATGATAGCCACGTGATCAGTGCATGATCAGTCATGTGATACGTGTGTGATCAGCCACGTGATCAGTGCATGATATCCACGTGATCAGTGCATGACAGCCACGTGATCAGTGCATGAGAGCCACGTGATCAGTGCATGATCAGTCACGTGATACATGTGTGATCAGCCACGTGATCAGTGCATGATGAGCCACGTGATCAGTGCAGGATCAATTACGTGATCAGTGCATGATCAGTCACGTGACCAGTACATGGTTGCTACGTGATCGTTGCATGATCAGCCACTTGAGCAGAGCATGATAGCCACGTGATCAGTGCATGATCAGTCACGTGATCAGTACATGATCAGTCACGTGAACAGTGCATGATCATTTACGTGATCTGTGCATGATCAGTCACGTGACCAGTATATGGTTGCTACGTGATCATTCCATGACGAGCCACGTGAGCAGTGCATGATAGCCACGTGATGTGTGCATGAGTTACGTGAGCAGAGTATGATCAGCCACGTGATCAGTGCATGAGTGCCACGTGATCAGTGCATGATATGTCACGTGACAGGTGTGTGATCAGCCACGTGAACAGTGCATGTTCAGCCACGTGATCAGTGCATGATAGCCACGTGATCAGTGCATGATCAGTTACGTGAGCAGTGTATGATCAGCCACGTGATCAGTGCATGGTCAGACACGTGAACAGTGTATGATCAGCCACGTGATCAGTGCATGATATCCGTGATCAGTGCATGATCATCACGTGATCAGTGTATGATCAGCCACGTGAACAGTGCATGCTCAGTCACGTGATCTGGGCCTGCTGAGCTGCGTGATTACTGTCTGCTCATCTGCTTGACAATTGCCAGCTGAGCTGCACGATTCCTGCCTGTCATCTGCTTGACAATTGCCAGCTGTGCTGCGTAATTCCTGCCTGCTCAGCTGCTTGATTATTGCCAGCTGAGCAGCATGATTCCTCACACCTGAGTTCCATGATTATTGCCTGCTGACTGTTTGATTCGTGCCTACTCAGCTCTTTGTTTATTGCCTCCAGAGGCACATGATCAGTGTATGATAGCAAACATGATCAGCGCATGATCAGTCACATGATCAGCGCCATTAAGTCACGTGATCACTACATGATAGTCATGTGATCAGTCCATGCTCAGTCACGGTATCAGTGCATGATCAGCCACGTGATCAGTGCATGATCTGTCACATGATTAGTGTATGATCATCCACGTGATCAGTGCATGGGCAGTCATGTGATCAGTGCATGATATAGACGTGATCAGTGCATGATCAGTCTCGTGATCAGTGCATGATAGCCACGTGATCAGTGCATGATCAGTCACCTGATGGGTGTATGATCATTCACGTGACCTGTACATGGTAGCTACATGATCATTGCATGATCAGCCACGTGAGTAGTGCATGATAGCCACGTGATCACTGCATGATCAGTCACGTGATCAGTGCATGATCAGTCATGTGACCAGTACATGGTAGCTGCGTGATCATGGCATGATCAGCCACGTGAGCAGTGCATGATAGCCACGTGATCAGTGCATGATCAGACACGTGATCAGTGCATGATCAGTCACGTGATCAGTGCATGATCAGCCACGTGATCAGTGCATGACCAGGCACGTGATCAGTGTATGTCAGCCATGATCAGTGCATGATAGCCACGTGATCAGTGCATGATCAGTCACGTGATCAGTGCATGATCAGTTGCGTGATCAGTGTATGATCAGCCACGTGATCAGTGCATGATCAGCCACGTGATCAGTGCATGATCTACGTGATCAGTGCATGATCAGTCACGTGACCAGTACATGGTAGCTACGTGATCATTGCATGATCAGCCACGTGATCAGTGCATGATAGCCACGTGATCAGTGCATGATCAGCCACGTGATCAGTGCATGATCAGTCATGTGATACGTGTGTGATCAGCCACGTGATCAGTGCATGATATCCACGGATCAGTGACAGCCACGTGATCAGTGCATGAGAGCCACGTGATCAGTGCATGATCAGTCACGTGATACAGTGTGTGATCAGCCACGTGATCAGTGCATGATGAGCCACGTGATCAGTGCATGATCAATCACGTGATCAGTGCATGATCAGTCACGTGACCAGTGCATGGTTGCTACGTGATCGTTGCATGATCAGCCACGTGAGCAGTGCATGATAGCCACGTGATCAGTGCATGATCAGTCACGTGATCAGTGCATGATCAGTCATGTGACCAGTGCATGGTAGCTGCGTGATCATGCATGATCAGCCACGTGATCAGTGCATGATAGCCACGTGATCAGTGCATGATCAGTCACGTGATCAGTGCATGATCAGTCACGTGATCAGTGCATGATCAGCCACGTGATCAGTGCATGATCAGCCACGTGATCAGTGCATGATCAGCCACGTGATCAGTGCATGATCAGTCACTGATCAGTGTGATGATCAGCCACGTGATCAGTGCATGATCAGCCACGTGATCAGTGCATGATCAATTGCGTGATCAGTGCATGATCAGTCACGTGATCAGTACATGGTAGCCACGTGATCAGTGCATGATCAGCCACGTGATCAGTGCATGATAGCCACGTGATCAGTGCATGATAGCCACGTGATCAGTGCATGATCAGTCATGTGATACGTGTGTGATCAGCCACGTGATCAGTGCATGATATCCACGTGATCAGTGCATGACAGCCACGTGATCAGTGCATGAGAGCCACGTGATCAGTGCATGATCAGTCACGTGATACATGTGTGATCAGCCACGTGATCAGTGCATGATGAGCCACGTGATCAGTGCAGGATCAATTACGTGATCAGTGCATGATCAGTCACGTGACCAGTACATGGTTGCTACGTGATCGTTGCATGATCAGCCACGTGAGCAGAGCATGATAGCCACGTGATCAGTGCATGATCAGTCACGTGATCAGTACATGATCAGTCACGTGAACAGTGCATGATCATTTACGTGATCAGTGCATGATCAGTCACGTGACCAGTATATGGTTGCTACGTGATCATTCCATGACGAGCCACGTGAGCAGTGCATGATAGCCACGTGATGTGTGCATGAGTTACGTGAGCAGAGTATGATCAGCCACGTGATCAGTGCATGAGTGCCACGTGATCAGTGCATGATATGTCACGTGACAGGTGTGTGATCAGCCACGTGAACAGTGCATGTTCAGCCACGTGATCAGTGCATGATAGCCACGTGATCAGTGCATGATCAGTTACGTGAGCAGTGCATGATCAGCCACGTGATCAGTGCATGGTCAGACACGTGAACAGTGCATGATCAGCCACGTGATCAGTGCATGATATCCAAGTGATCAGTGCATGATCATCACGTGATCAGTGTATGATCAGCCACGTGAACAGTGCATGCTCAGTCACGTGATCTGGGCCTGCTGAGCTGCGTGATTACTGTCTGCTCATCTGCTTGACAATTGCCAGCTGAGCTGCACGATTCCTGCCTGTCATCTGCTTGACAATTGCCAGCTGTGCTGCGTAATTCCTGCCTGCTCAGCTGCTTGATTATTGCCAGCTGAGCAGCATGATTCCTCACACCTGAGTTCCATGATTATTGCCTGCTGACTGTTTGATTCGTGCCTACTCAGCTCTTTGTTTATTGCCTCCAGAGGCACATGATCAGTGTATGATAGCAAACATGATCAGCGCATGATCAGTCACATGATCAGCGCCATTAAGTCACGTGATCACTACATGATAGTCATGTGATCAGTCCATGCTCAGTCACGGTATCAGTGCATGATCAGCCACGTGATCAGTGCATGATCTGTCACATGATTAGTGTATGATCATCCACGTGATCAGTGCATGGGCAGTCATGTGATCAGTGCATGATATAGACGTGATCAGTGCATGATCAGTCTCGTGATCAGTGCATGATAGCCACGTGATCAGTGCATGATCAGTCACCTGATGGGTGTATGATCATTCACGTGACCTGTACATGGTAGCTACATGATCATTGCATGATCAGCCACGTGAGTAGTGCATGATAGCCACGTGATCACTGCATGATCAGTCACGTGATCAGTGCATGATCAGTCATGTGACCAGTACATGGTAGCTGCGTGATCATGGCATGATCAGCCACGTGAGCAGTGCATGATAGCCACGTGATCAGTGCATGATCAGTCACGTGATCAGTGCATGATCAGTCACGTGATCAGTGCATGATCAGCCACGTGATCAGTGCATGACCAGCCACGTGATCAGTGCATGATCAGTCACGTGATCAGTGCATGATCAGTCACGTGATCAGTGCATGATCAGCCACGTGATCAGTGCATGATCAGCCACGTGATCAGTGCATGATCATTACGTGATCAGTGCATGATCAGTCACGTGATCAGTGCATGTAGCTACGTGATCAGTGCATGATCAGCCACGTGATCAGTGCATGATAGCCACGTGATCAGTGCATGATCAGTCACGTGATCAGTGCATGATCAGTTACGTGATCAGTGCATGATAGCACGTGATCAGTGCATGATCAGCCACGTGATCAGTGCATGATAGCCACGTGATCAGTGCATGATCAGTCACGTGATCAGTGCATGATCAGTCACGTGACCAGTACATGGTAGCTGCGTGATCATGCATGATCAGCCACGTGATCAGTGCATGATAGCCACGTGATCAGTGCATGATCAGCCACGTGATCAGTGCATGATCAGTCACGTGATCAGTGCATGATCAGCCACGTGATCAGTGCATGATCAGGCACGTGATCAGTGCATGTCAGCCACGTGATCAGTGCATGATAGCCACGTGATCAGTGCATGATCAGTCACGTGATCAGTGCATGATCAGTCACGTGATCAGTGCATGATCAGCCACGTGATCAGTGCATGATCAGCCACGTGATCAGTGCATGATCAGTTACGTGATCAGTGCATGATCAGTCACGTGACCAGTACATGGTAGCTACGTGATCATTGCATGATCAGCCACGTGATCAGTGCATGATAGCCACGTGATCAGTGCATGATCAGCCACGTGATCAGTGCATGATCAGTCATGTGATACGTGTGTGATCAGCCACGTGATCAGTGCATGATAGCCACGTGATCAGTGCATGATCAGCCACGTGATCAGTGCATGATCAGCCACGTGATCAGTGCATGATCAGTCACGTGATCATGTGATCAGCCACGTGATCAGTGCATGATCAGTCACGTGATCAGTGCATGATCAGTCACGTGATCAGTGCATGATCATTTACGTGATCAGTGCATGATCAGTCACGTGACCAGTATATGGTTGCTACGTGATCATTGCATGACAAGCCACGTGAGCAGTGCATGATAGCCACGTGATGTGTGCATGAGTTACGTGATCAGTGCATGATCAGCCACGTGATCAGTGCATGAGTGCCACGTGATCAGTGCATGATATGTCACGTGACAGTGTGTGATCAGCCACGTGATCAGTGCATGATCAGCCACGTGATCAGTGCATGATAGCCACGTGATCAGTGCATGATCAGTTACGTGAGCAGTGTATGATCAGCCACGTGATCAGTGCATGATATCCACGTGATCAGTGCATGATCATCACGTGATCAGTGTATGATCAGCCACGTGAACAGTGCATGCTCAGTCACGTGATCTGGGCCTGCTGAGCTGCGTGATTACTGTCTGCTCATCTGCTTGACAATTGCCAGCTGAGCTGCACGATTCCTGCCTGTCATCTGCTTGACAATTGCCAGCTGTGCTGCGTAATTCCTGCCTGCTCAGCTGCTTGATTATTGCCAGCTGAGCAGCATGATTCCTCACACCTGAGTTCCATGATTATTGCCTGCTGACTGTTTGATTCGTGCCTACTCAGCTCTTTGTTTATTGCCTCCAGAGGCACATGATCAGTGTATGATAGCAAACATGATCAGCGCATGATCAGTCACATGATCAGCGCCATTAAGTCACGTGATCACTACATGATAGTCATGTGATCAGTCCATGCTCAGTCACGGTATCAGTGCATGATCAGCCACGTGATCAGTGCATGATCTGTCACAAGATTAGTGTATGATCATCCACGTGATCAGTGCATGGGCAGTCATGTGATCAGTGCATGATATAGACGTGAACATTGCATGATCAGTCTCGTGATCAGTGCATGATAGCCACGTGATCAGTGCATGATCAGTCACCTGATGGGTGTATGATCATTCACGTGACCTGTACATGGTAGCTACATGATCATTGCATGATCAGCCACGTGAGTAGTTCATGATAGCCACGTGATCACTGCATGATCAGTCACGTGATCAGTGCATGATCAGTCACGTGACCAGTACATGGTAGCTGCGTGATCATGGCATGATCAGCCACGTGAGCAGTGCATGATAGCCACGTGATCAGTGCATGATCAGTCACGTGATCAGTGCATGATCAGCCACGTGATCAGTGCATGATCAGCCACGTGATCAGTGCATGACCAGCCACGTGATCAGTGCATGATCAGTCACGTGATCAGTGCATGATCAGTTACGTGATCAGTGTATGATCAGCCACGTGATCAGTGCATGATCAGCCACGTGATCAGTGCATGATCAATTACGTGATCAGTGCATGATCAGTCACGTGACCAGTACATGGTAGCTACGTGATCATTGCATGATCAGCCACGTGATCAGTGCATGATAGCCACGTGATCAGTGCATGATAGCCACGTGATCAGTGCATGATCAGTCATGTGATACGTGTGTGATCAGCCACGTGATCAGTGCATGATATCCACGTGATCAGTGCATGACAGCCACGTGATCAGTGCATGAGAGCCACGGATCAGTGCATGATCAGTCACGTGATACATGTGTGATCAGCCACGTGATCAGTGCATGATGAGCCACGTGATCAGTGCAGGATCAATTACGTGATCAGTGCATGATCAGTCACGTGACCAGTACATGGTTGCTACGTGATCGTTGCATGATCAGCCACGTGAGCAGAGCATGATAGCCACGTGATCAGTGCATGATCAGTCACGTGATCAGTACATGATCAGTCACGTGAACAGTGCATGATCATTTACGTGATCTTTGCATGATCAGTCACGTGACCAGTATATGGTTGCTACGTGATCATTCCATGACGAGCCACGTGAGCAGTGCATGATAGCCACGTGATGTGTGCATGAGTTACGTGAGCAGAGTATGATCAGCCACGTGATCAGTGCATGAGTGCCACGTGATCAGTGCATGATATGTCACGTGACAGGTGTGTGATCAGCGACGTGAACAGTGCATGTTCAGCCACGTGATCAGTGCATGATAGCCACGTGATCAGTGCATGATCAGTTACGTGAGCAGTGTATGATCAGCCACGTGATCAGTGCATGGTCAGACACGTGAACAGTGTATGATCAGCCACGTGATCAGTGCATGATATCCAAGTGATCAGTGCATGATCATCACGTGATCAGTGTATGATCAGCCACGTGAACAGTGCATGCTCAGTCACGTGATCTGGGCCTGCTGAGCTGCGTGATTACTGTCTGCTCATCTGCTTGACAATTGCCAGCTGAGCTGCACGATTCCTGCCTGTCATCTGCTTGACAATTGCCAGCTGTGCTGCGTAATTCCTGCCTGCTCAGCTGCTTGATTATTGCCAGCTGAGCAGCATGATTCCTCACACCTGAGTTCCATGATTATTGCCTGCTGACTGTTTGATTCGTGCCTACTCAGCTCTTTGTTTATTGCCTCCAGAGGCACATGATCAGTGTATGATAGCAAACATGATCAGCGCATGATCAGTCACATGATCAGCGCCATTAAGTCACGTGATCACTACATGATAGTCATGTGATCAGTCCATGCTCAGTCACGGTATCAGTGCATGATCAGCCACGTGATCAGTGCATGATCTGTCACATGATTAGTGTATGATCATCCACGTGATCAGTGCATGGGCAGTCATGTGATCAGTGCATGATATAGACGTGATCAGTGCATGATCAGTCTCGTGATCAGTGCATGATAGCCACGTGATCAGTGCATGATCAGTCACCTGATGGGTGTATGATCATTCACGTGACCTGTACATGGTAGCTACATGATCATTGCATGATCAGCCACGTGAGTAGTGCATGATAGCCACGTGATCACTGCATGATCAGTCACGTGATCAGTGCATGATCAGTCATGTGACCAGTACATGGTAGCTGCGTGATCATGCATGATCAGCCACGTGAGCAGTGCATGATAGCCACGTGATCAGTGCATGATCAGACACGTGATCAGTGCATGATCAGTCACGTGATCAGTGCATGATCAGCCACGTGATCAGTGCATGATCAGCCACGTGATCAGTGCATGATCAGTCACGTGATCAGTGCATGATCAGTCACGTGATCAGTGCATGATCAGCCACGTGATCAGTGCATGATCAGCCACGTGATCAGTGCATGATCAATTACGTGATCAGTGCATGATCAGTCACGTGATCAGTGCATGATAGCTACGTGATCAGTGCATGATCAGCCACGTGATCAGTGCATGATAGCCACGTGATCAGTGCATGATCAGTCACGTGATCAGTGCATGATCAGTCACGTGATCAGTGCATGGTAGCTACATGATCAGTGCATGATCAGCCACGTGATCAGTGCATGATAGCCACGTGATCAGTGCATGATCAGTCACGTGATCAGTGCATGATCAGTCATGTGATCAGTACATGATAGCTGCGTGATCATGCATGATCAGCCACGTGATCAGTGCATGATAGCCACGTGATCAGTGCATGATCAGTCACGTGATCAGTGCATGATCAGTCACGTGATCAGTGCATGATCAGCCACGTGATCAGTGCATGATCAGGCACGTGATCAGTGCATGTCCAGCCACGTGATCAGTGCATGATAGCCACGTGATCAGTGCATGATCAGTCACATCAGTGCATGATCAGTCACGTGATCAGTGCATGATCAGCCACGTGATCAGTGCATGATCAGCCACGTGATCAGTGCATGATCAATCACGTGATCAGTGCATGATCAGTCACGTGATCAGTGCATGGTAGCTACGTGATCAGTGCATGATCAGCCACGTGATCAGTGCATGATAGCCACGTGATCAGTGCATGATAGCCACGTGATCAGTGCATGATCAGTCATGTGATCGTGTGTGATCAGCCACGTGATCAGTGCATGATATCCACGTGATCAGTGCATGACAGCCACGTGATCAGTGCATGATAGCCACGTGATCAGTGCATGATCAGTCACGTGATACATGTGTGATCAGCCACGTGATCAGTGCATGATGAGCCACGTGATCAGTGCATGATCAGTTACGTGATCAGTGCATGATCAGTCACGTGACCAGTACATGGTTGCTACGTGATCAGTGCATGATCAGCCACGTGAGCAGTGCATGATAGCCACGTGATCAGTGCATGATCAGTCACGTGATCAGTGCATGATCAGTCACGTGAACAGTGCATGATCATTTACGTGATCAGTGCATGATCAGTCACGTGACCAGTATATGGTTGCTACGTGATCATTCCATGATCAGCCACGTGAGCAGTGCATGATAGCCACGTGATGTGTGCATGAGTTACGTGAGCAGAGCATGATCAGCCACGTGATCAGTGCATGAGTGCCACGTGATCAGTGCATGATATGTCACGTGACAGGTGTGTGATCAGCCACGTGAACAGTGCATGTTCAGCCACGTGATCAGTGCATGATAGCCACGTGATCAGTGCATGATCAGTTACGTGAGCAGTGTATGATCAGCCACGTGATCAGTGCATGATATCCACGTGATCAGTGCATGATCATCACGTGATCAGTGCATGATCAGCCACGTGAACAGTACATGCTCAGTCACGTGATCTGGGCCTGCTGAGCTGCGTGATTACTGTCTGCTCATCTGCTTGACAATTGCCAGCTGAGCTGCACGATTCCTGCCTGTCATCTGCTTGACAATTGCCAGCTGTGCTGCGTAATTCCTGCCTGCTCAGCTGCTTGATTATTGCCAGCTGAGCAGCATGATTCCTCACACCTGAGTTCCATGATTATTGCCTGCTGACTGTTTGATTCGTGCCTACTCAGCTCTTTGTTTATTGCCTCCAGAGGCACATGATCAGTGTATGATAGCAAACATGATCAGTGCATGATCAGTCACATGATCAGCGCCATTAAGTCACGTGATCACTACATGATAGTCATGTGATCAGTCCATGCTCAGTCACGGTATCAGTGCATGATCAGCCACGTGATCAGTGCATGATCTGTCACATGATTAGTGTATGATCATCCACGTGATCAGTGCATGGGCAGTCATGTGATCAGTGCATGATATAGACGTGATCAGTGCATGATCAGTCACGTGATCAGTGCATGATAGCCACGTGATCAGTGCATGATCAGTCACCTGATGGGTGTATGATCATTCACGTGACCTGTACATGGTAGCTACATGATCATTGCATGATCAGCCACGTGAGTAGTGCATGATAGCCACGTGATCAGTGCATGATCAGTCACGTGATCAGTGCATGATCAGTCATGTGACCAGTACATGGTAGCTGCGTGATCATGGCATGATCAGCCACGTGAGCAGTGCATGATAGCCACGTGATCAGTGCATGATCCACGTGATCAGTGCATGATCAGTCACGTGATCAGTGCATGATCAGCCACGTGATCAGTGCATGATCATTTACGTGATCAGTGCATGATCAGTCACGTGATCAGTATATGGTAGCTACGTGATCATTCCATGACAGCCACGTGATCAGTGCATGATAGCCACGTGATGTGTGCATGAGTTACGTGAGCAGATGATCAGCCACGTGATCAGTGCATGAGTGCCACGTGATCAGTGCATGATATGTCACGTGACAGTGTGTGATCAGCCACGTGAACAGTGCATGTTCAGCCACGTGATCAGTGCATGATAGCCACGTGATCAGTGCATGATCAGTTACGTGAGCAGTGTATGATCAGCCACGTGATCAGTGCATGGTCAGACACGTGATCAGTGTATGATCAGCCACGTGATCAGTGCATGATATCCACGTGATCAGTGCATGATCATCACGTGATCAGTGTATGATCAGCCACGTGAACAGTGCATGCTCAGTCACGTGATCTGGGCCTGCTGAGCTGCGTGATTACTGTCTGCTCATCTGCTTGACAATTGCCAGCTGAGCTGCACGATTCCTGCCTGTCATCTGCTTGACAATTGCCAGCTGTGCTGCGTAATTCCTGCCTGCTCAGCTGCTTGATTATTGCCAGCTGAGCAGCATGATTCCTCACAGCTGAGTTCCATGATTATTGCCTGCTGACTGTTTGATTCGTGCCTACTCAGCTCTTTGTTTATTGCCTCCAGAGGCACATGATCAGTGTATGATAGCAAACATGATCAGTGCATGATCAGTCACATGATCAGCGCCATTAAGTCACGTGATCACTACATGATAGTCATGTGATCAGTCCATGATCAGTCACGGTATCAGTGCATGATCAGCCACGTGATCAGTGCATGATCTGTCACATGATTAGTGTATGATCATCCGCGTGATCAGTGCATGGGCAGTCATGTGATCAGTGCATGATATAGACGTGATCAGTGCATGATCAGTCTCGTGATCAGTGCATGATAGCCACGTGATCAGTGCATGATCAGTCACCTGATGGGTGTATGATCATTCACGTGACCTGTACATGGTAGCTACATGATCATTGCATGATCAGCCACGTGAGTAGTGCATGATAGCCAAGTGATCACTGCATGATCAGTCACGTGATCAGTGCATGATCAGTCATGTGACCAGTACATGGTAGCTGCGTGATCATGCATGATCAGCCACGTGAGCAGTGCATGATAGCCACGTGATCAGTGCATGATCAGACGTGATCAGTGCATGATCAGTCACGTGATCAGTGCATGATCAGCCACGTGATCAGTGCATGATCAGCCACGTGATCAGTGCATGATCAGTCACGTGATCAGTGCATGATCAGTCACGTGATCAGTGCATGATCAGCCACGTGATCAGTGCATGATCAGCCACGTGATCAGTGCATGATCATTTACGTGATCAGTGCATGATCAGTCACGTGATCAGTGCATGGTAGCTACGTGATCAGTGCATGATCAGCCACGTGATCAGTGCATGATAGCCACGTGATCAGTGCATGATCAGTTACGTGATCAGTGCATGATCAGTCACGTGACCAGTACATGGTAGCTACATGATCATTGCATGATCAGCCACGTGATCAGTGCATGATAGCCACGTGATCAGTGCATGATCAGTCACGTGATCAGTGCATGATCAGTCTGTGATCAGTGCATGATAGCTGCGTGATCATGCATGATCAGCCACGTGATCAGTGCATGATAGCCACGTGATCAGTGCATGATCAGCCACGTGATCAGTGCATGATCAGTCACGTGATCAGTGCATGATCAGCCACGTGATCAGTGCATGATCAGGCACGTGATCAGTGCATGATCAGCCACGTGATCAGTGCATGATAGCCACGTGATCAGTGCATGATCAGTCACGTGATCAGTGCATGATCAGTTACGTGATCAGTGCATGATCAGCCACGTGATCAGTGCATGATCAGCCACGTGATCAGTGCATGATCAATTACGTGATCAGTGCATGATCAGTCACGTGACCAGTACATGGTAGCTACGTGATCATTGCATGATCAGCCACGTGATCAGTGCATGATAGCCACGTGATCAGTGCATGATAGCCACGTGATCAGTGCATGATCAGCCACGTGATACGTGTGTGATCAGCCACGTGATCAGTGCATGATATCCACGTGATCAGTGCATGACAGCCACGTGATCAGTGCATGAGAGCCACGTGATCAGTGCATGATCAGTCACGTGATACATGATCAGCCACGTGATCAGTGCATGATGAGCCACGTGATCAGTGCATGATCAATTACGTGATCAGTGCATGATCAGTCACGTGACCAGTACATGGTTGCTACGTGATCGTGCATGATCAGCCACGTGAGCAGTGCATGATAGCCACGTGATCAGTGCATGATCAGTCACGTGATCAGTGCATGATCAGTCACGTGAACAGTGCATGATCATTTACGTGATCAGTGCATGATCAGTCACGTGATCAGTATATGGTTGCTACGTGATCATTCCATGATCAGCCACGTGAGCAGTGCATGATAGCCACGTGATGTGTGCATGAGTTACGTGAGCAGAGTATGATCAGCCACGTGATCAGTGCATGAGTGCCACGTGATCAGTGCATGATATGTCACGTGACAGTGTGTGATCAGCCACGTGAACAGTGCATGATCAGCCACGTGATCAGTGCATGATAGCCACGTGATCAGTGCATGATCAGTTACGTGATCAGTGTATGATCAGCCACGTGATCAGTGCATGATATCCACGTGATCAGTGCATGATCATCACGTGATCAGTGTATGATCAGCCACGTGAACAGTGCATGCTCAGTCACGTGATCTGGGCCTGCTGAGCTGCGTGATTACTGTCTGCTCATCTGCTTGACAATTGCCAGCTGAGCTGCACGATTCCTGCCTGTCATCTGCTTGACAATTGCCAGCTGTGCTGCGTAATTCCTGCCTGCTCAGCTGCTTGATTATTGCCAGCTGAGCAGCATGATTCCTCACACCTGAGTTCCATGATTATTGCCTGCTGACTGTTTGATTCGTGCCTACTCAGCTCTTTGTTTATTGCCTCCAGAGGCACATGATCAGTGTATGATAGCAAACATGATCAGCGCATGATCAGTCACATGATCAGCGCCATTAAGTCACGTGATCACTACATGATAGTCATGTGATCAGTCCATGCTCAGTCACGGTATCAGTGCATGATCAGCCACGTGATCAGTGCATGATCTGTCACAAGATTAGTGTATGATCATCCACGTGATCAGTGCATGGCAGTCATGTGATCAGTGCATGATATAGACGTGAACAGTGCATGATCAGTCTCGTGATCAGTGCATGATAGCCACGTGATCAGTGCATGATCAGTCACCTGATGGGTGTATGATCATTCACGTGACCTGTACATGGTAGCTACATGATCATTGCATGATCAGCCACGTGAGTAGTCATGATAGCCACGTGATCACTGCATGATCAGTCACGTGATCAGTGCATGATCAGTCATGTGACCAGTACATGGTAGCTGCGTGATCATGGCATGATCAGCCACGTGAGCAGTGCATGATAGCCACGTGATCAGTGCATGATCAGACACGTGATCAGTGCATGATCAGTCACGTGATCAGTGCATGATCAGCCACGTGATCAGTGCATGATCAGCCACGTGATCAGTGCATGATCAGTCACGTGATCAGTGCATGATCAGTCACGTGATCAGTGCATGATCAGCCACGTGATCAGTGCATGATCAGCCACGTGATCAGTGCATGATCAATTACGTGATCAGTGCATGATCAGTCACGTGACCAGTACATGATAGCTACGTGATCATTGCATGATCAGCCACGTGATCAGTGCATGATAGCCACGTGATCAGTGCATGATAGCCACGTGATCAGTGCATGATCAGTCATGTGATACGTGTGTGATCAGCCACGTGATCAGTGCATGATATCCACGTGATCAGTGCATGACAGCCACGTGATCAGTGCATGAGAGCCACGTGATCAGTGCATGATCAGTCACGTGATCATGTGTGATCAGCCACGTGATCAGTGCATGATGAGCCACGTGATCAGTGCATGATCAATTACGTGATCAGTGCATGATCAGTCACGTGACCAGTACATGGTTGCTACGTGATCGTTGCATGATCAGCCACGTGAGCAGTGCATGATAGCCACGTGATCAGTGCATGATCAGTCACGTGATCAGTACATGATCAGTCACGTGAACAGTGCATGATCATTTACGTGATCTGTGCATGATCAGTCACGTGACCAGTATATGGTAGCTACGTGATCATTCCATGACGAGCCACGTGAGCAGTGCATGATAGCCACGTGATGTGTGCATGAGTTACGTGAGCAGAGTATGATCAGCCACGTGATCAGTGCATGAGTGCCACGTGATCAGTGCATGATATGTCACGTGACAGGTGTGTGATCAGCCACGTGAACAGTGCATGTTCAGCCACGTGATCAGTGCATGATAGCCACGTGATCAGTGCATGATCAGTTACGTGAGCAGTGTATGATCAGCCACGTGATCAGTGCATGGTCAGACACGTGAACAGTGTATGATCAGCCACGTGATCAGTGCATGATATCCAAGTGATCAGTGCATGATCATCACGTGATCAGTGTATGATCAGCCACGTGAACAGTGCATGCTCAGTCACGTGATCTGGGCCTGCTGAGCTGCGTGATTACTGTCTGCTCATCTGCTTGACAATTGCCAGCTGAGCTGCACGATTCCTGCCTGTCATCTGCTTGACAATTGCCAGCTGTGCTGCGTAATTCCTGCCTGCTCAGCTGCTTGATTATTGCCAGCTGAGCAGCATGATTCCTCACACCTGAGTTCCATGATTATTGCCTGCTGACTGTTTGATTCGTGCCTACTCAGCTCTTTGTTTATTGCCTCCAGAGGCACATGATCAGTGTATGATAGCAAACATGATCAGTGCATGATCAGTCACATGATCAGCGCCATTAAGTCACGTGATCACTACATGATAGTCATGTGATCAGTCCATGCTCAGTCACGGTATCAGTGCATGATCAGCCACGTGATCAGTGCATGATCTGTCACATGATTAGTGTATGATCATCCACGTGATCAGTGCATGGGCAGTCATGTGATCAGTGCATGATATAGACGTGATCAGTGCATGATCAGTCTCGTGATCAGTGCATGATAGCCACGTGATCAGTGCATGATCAGTCACCTGATGGGTGTATGATCATTCACGTGACCTGTACATGGTAGCTACATGATCATTGCATGATCAGCCACGTGAGTAGTGCATGATAGCCACGTGATCAGTGCATGATCAGTCACGTGATCAGTGCATGATCAGTCATGTGACCAGTACATGGTAGCTGCGTGATCATGCATGATCAGCCACGTGATCAGTGCATGATAGCCACGTGATCAGTGCATGATCAGACACGTGATCAGTGCATGATCAGTCACGTGATCAGTGCATGATCAGCCACGTGATCAGTGCATGATCAGCCACGTGATCAGTGCATGATCAGTCACGTGATCAGTGCATGATCAGTCACGTGATCAGTGTATGATCAGCCACGTGATCAGTGCATGATCAGCCACGTGATCAGTGCATGATCAATCACGTGATCAGTGCATGATCAGTCACGTGACCAGTACATGGTAGCTACGTGATCATTGCATGATCAGCCACGTGATCAGTGCATGATAGCCACGTGATCAGTGCATGATCAGTCACGTGATCAGTGCATGATCAGTCACGTGATCAGTGCATGGTAGCTACGTGATCAGTGCATGATCAGCCACGTGATCAGTGCATGATAGCCACGTGATCAGTGCATGATCAGTCACGTGATCAGTGCATGATCAGTCCGTGATCAGTGCATGGTAGCTGCGTGATCATGCATGATCAGCCACGTGATCAGTGCATGATAGCCACGTGATCAGTGCATGATCAGCCACGTGATCAGTGCATGATCAGTCACGTGATCAGTGCATGATCAGCCACGTGATCAGTGCATGATCAGCACGTGATCAGTGATGTCAGCCGTGATCAGTGCATGATAGCCACGTGATCAGTGCATGATCAGTCACGTGATCAGTGCATGATCAGTTACGTGATCAGTGCATGATCAGCCACGTGATCAGTGCATGATCAGCCACGTGATCAGTGCATGATCAATTACGTGATCAGTGCATGATCAGTCACGTGACCAGCATGGTAGCTACGTGATCATTGCATGATCAGCCACGTGATCAGTGCATGATAGCCACGTGATCAGTGCATGATAGCCACGTGATCAGTGCATGATCAGTCATGTGATACGTGTGTGATCAGCCACGTGATCAGTGCATGATATCCACGTGATCAGTGCATGATCAGCCACGTGATCAGTGCATGAGAGCCACGTGATCAGTGCATGATCAGTCACGTGATACATGTGTGATCAGCCACGTGATCAGTGCATGATGAGCCACGTGATCAGTGCATGATCAATTACGTGATCAGTGCATGATCAGTCACGTGACCAGTACATGGTTGCTACGTGATCGTGCATGATCAGCCACGTGAGCAGTGCATGATAGCCACGTGATCAGTGCATGATCAGTCACGTGATCAGTGCATGATCAGTCACGTGAACAGTGCATGATCATTTACGTGATCAGTGCATGATCAGTCACGTGACCAGTATATGGTAGCTACGTGATCATTCCATGATCAGCCACGTGAGCAGTGCATGATAGCCACGTGATGTGTGCATGAGTTACGTGAGCAGTGTATGATCAGCCACGTGATCAGTGCATGAGTGCCACGTGATCAGTGCATGATATGACGTGACAGGTGTGTGATCAGCCACGTGATCAGTGCATGATCAGCCACGTGATCAGTGCATGATAGCCACGTGATCAGTGCATGATCAGTTACGTGATCAGTGTATGATCAGCCACGTGATCAGTGCATGATATCCACGTGATCAGTGCATGATCATCACGTGATCAGTGTATGATCAGCCACGTGAACAGTGCATGCTCAGTCACGTGATCTGGGCCTGCTGAGCTGCGTGATTACTGTCTGCTCATCTGCTTGACAATTGCCAGCTGAGCTGCACGATTCCTGCCTGTCATCTGCTTGACAATTGCCAGCTGTGCTGCGTAATTCCTGCCTGCTCAGCTGCTTGATTATTGCCAGCTGAGCAGCATGATTCCTCACACCTGAGTTCCATGATTATTGCCTGCTGACTGTTTGATTCGTGCCTACTCAGCTCTTTGTTTATTGCCTCCAGAGGCACATGATCAGTGTATGATAGCAAACATGATCAGCGCATGATCAGTCACATGATCAGCGCCATTAAGTCACGTGATCACTACATGATAGTCATGTGATCAGTCCATGCTCAGTCACGGTATCAGTGCATGATCAGCCACGTGATCAGTGCATGATCTGTCACATGATTAGTGTATGATCATCCACGTGATCAGTGCATGGCAGTCATGTGATCAGTGCATGATATAGACGTGAACAGTGCATGATCAGTCTCGTGATCAGTGCATGATAGCCACGTGATCAGTGCATGATCAGTCACCTGATGGGTGTATGATCATTCACGTGACCTGTACATGGTAGCTACATGATCATTGCATGATCAGCCACGTGAGTAGTGCATGATAGCCACGTGATCACTGCATGATCAGTCACGTGATCAGTGCATGATCAGTCATGTGACCAGTACATGGTAGCTGCGTGATCATGCATGATCAGCCACGTGAGCAGTGCATGATAGCCACGTGATCAGTGCATGATCAGACACGTGATCAGTGCATGATCAGTCACGTGATCAGTGCATGATCAGCCACGTGATCAGTGCATGATCAGCCACGTGATCAGTGCATGATCAGTCACGTGATCAGTGCATGATCAGTTACGTGATCAGTGCATGATCAGCCACGTGATCAGTGCATGATCAGCCACATGATCAGTGCATGATCAATTACGTGATCAGTGCATGATCAGTCACGTGATCAGTACATGGTAGCTACGTGATCATTGCATGATCAGCCACGTGATCAGTGCATGATAGCCACGTGATCAGTGCATGATAGCCACGTGATCAGTGCATGATCAGTCATGTGATACGTGTGTGATCAGCCACGTGATCAGTGCATGATATCCACGTGATCAGTGCATGACAGCCACGTGATCAGTGCATGAGAGCCACGGGATCAGTGCATGATCAGTCACGTGATACATGTGTGATCAGCCACGTGATCAGTGCATGATGAGCCACGTGATCAGTGCAGGATCAATTACGTGATCAGTGCATGATCAGTCACGTGACCAGTACATGGTTGCTACGTGATCGTTGCATGATCAGCCACGTGAGCAGAGCATGATAGCCACGTGATCAGTGCATGATCAGTCACGTGATCAGTACATGATCAGTCACGTGAACAGTGCATGATCATTTACGTGATCTTTGCATGATCAGTCACGTGACCAGTATATGGTTGCTACGTGATCATTCCATGACAGCCACGTGAGCAGTGCATGATAGCCACGTGATGTGTGCATGAGTTACGTGAGCAGAGTATGATCAGCCACGTGATCAGTGCATGAGTGCCACGTGATCAGTGCATGATATGTCACGTGACAGGTGTGTGATCAGCCACGTGAACAGTGCATGTTCAGCCACGTGATCAGTGCATGATAGCCACGTGATCAGTGCATGATCAGTTACGTGAGCAGTGTATGATCAGCCACGTGATCAGTGCATGGTCAGACACGTGAACAGTGTATGATCAGCCACGTGATCAGTGCATGATATCCAAGTGATCAGTGCATGATCATCACGTGATCAGTGTATGATCAGCCACGTGAACAGTGCATGCTCAGTCACGTGATCTGGGCCTGCTGAGCTGCGTGATTACTGTCTGCTCATCTGCTTGACAATTGCCAGCTGAGCTGCACGATTCCTGCCTGTCATCTGCTTGACAATTGCCAGCTGTGCTGCGTAATTCCTGCCTGCTCAGCTGCTTGATTATTGCCAGCTGAGCAGCATGATTCCTCACACCTGAGTTCCATGATTATTGCCTGCTGACTGTTTGATTCGTGCCTACTCAGCTCTTTGTTTATTGCCTCCAGAGGCACATGATCAGTGTATGATAGCAAACATGATCAGCGCATGATCAGTCACATGATCAGCGCCATTAAGTCACGTGATCACTACATGATAGTCATGTGATCAGTCCATGCTCAGTCACGGTATCAGTGCATGATCAGCCACGTGATCAGTGCATGATCTGTCACAAGATTAGTGTATGATCATCCACGTGATCAGTGCATGGGCAGTCATGTGATCAGTGCATGATATAGACGTGATCAGTGCATGATCAGTCTCGTGATCAGTGCATGATAGCCACGTGATCAGTGCATGATCAGTCACCTGATGGGTGTATGATCATTCACGTGACCTGTACATTAGCTACATGATCATTGCATGATCAGCCACGTGAGTAGTGCATGATAGCCACGTGATCACTGCATGATCAGTCACGTGATCAGTGCATGATCAGTCATGTGACCAGTACATGGTAGCTGCGTGATCATGGCATGATCAGCCACGTGAGCAGTGCATGATAGCCACGTGATCAGTGCATGATCAGACACGTGATCAGTGCATGATCAGTCACGTGATCAGTGCATGATCAGCCACGTGATCAGTGCATGACCAGCCACGTGATCAGTGCATGATCAGTCACGTGATCAGTGCATGATCAGTCACGTGATCAGTGCATGATCAGCCACGTGATCAGTGCATGATCAGCCACGTGATCAGTGCATGATCAATTACGTGATCAGTGCATGATCAGTCACGTGACCAGTACATGGTAGCTACGTGATCATTGCATGATCAGCCACGTGATCAGTGCATGATAGCCACGTGATCAGTGCATGATAGCCACGTGATCAGTGCATGATCAGTCATGTGATACGTGTGTGATCAGCCACGTGATCAGTGCATGATATCCACGTGATCAGTGCATGACAGCCACGTGATCAGTGCATGAGAGCCACGTGATCAGTGCATGATCAGTCACGTGATACATGTGTGATCAGCCACGTGATCAGTGCATGATGAGCCACGTGATCAGTGCAGGATCAATTACGTGATCAGTGCATGATCAGTCACGTGACCAGTACATGGTTGCTACGTGATCGTTGCATGATCAGCCACGTGAGCAGAGCATGATAGCCACGTGATCAGTGCATGATCAGTCACGTGATCAGTACATGATCAGTCACGTGAACAGTGCATGATCATTTACGTGATCTTTGCATGATCAGTCACGTGACCAGTATATGGTTGCTACGTGATCATTCCATGACGAGCCACGTGAGCAGTGCATGATAGCCACGTGATGTGTGCATGAGTTACGTGAGCAGAGTATGATCAGCCACGTGATCAGTGCATGAGTGCCACGTGATCAGTGCATGATATGTCACGTGACAGGTGTGTGATCAGCCACGTGAACAGTGCATGTTCAGCCACGTGATCAGTGCATGATAGCCACGTGATCAGTGCATGATCAGTTACGTGAGCAGTGTATGATCAGCCACGTGATCAGTGCATGGTCAGACACGTGAACAGTGTATGATCAGCCACGTGATCAGTGCATGATATCCAAGTGATCAGTGCATGATCATCACGTGATCAGTGTATGATCAGCCACGTGAACAGTGCATGCTCAGTCACGTGATCTGGGCCTGCTGAGCTGCGTGATTACTGTCTGCTCATCTGCTTGACAATTGCCAGCTGAGCTGCACGATTCCTGCCTGTCATCTGCTTGACAATTGCCAGCTGTGCTGCGTAATTCCTGCCTGCTCAGCTGCTTGATTATTGCCAGCTGAGCAGCATGATTCCTCACACCTGAGTTCCATGATTATTGCCTGCTGACTGTTTGATTCGTGCCTACTCAGCTCTTTGTTTATTGCCTCCAGAGGCACATGATCAGTGTATGATAGCAAACATGATCAGCGCATGATCAGTCACATGATCAGCGCCATTAAGTCACGTGATCACTACATGATAGTCATGTGATCAGTCCATGCTCAGTCACGGTATCAGTGCATGATCAGCCACGTGATCAGTGCATGATCTGTCACAAGATTAGTGTATGATCATCCAAGTGATCAGTGCATGGGCAGTCATGTGATCAGTGCATGATATAGACGTGATCAGTGCATGATCAGTCTCGTGATCAGTGCATGATAGCCACGTGATCAGTGCATGATCAGTCACCTGATGGGTGTATGATCATTCACGTGACCTGTACATGGTAGCTACATGATCATTGCATGATCAGCCACGTGAGTAGTGCATGATAGCCACGTGATCACTGCATGATCAGTCACGTGATCAGTGCATGATCAGTCATGTGACCAGTACATGGTAGCTGCGTGATCATGCATGATCAGCCACGTGAGCAGTGCATGATAGCCACGTGATCAGTGCATGATCAGACACGTGATCAGTGCATGATCAGTCACGTGATCAGTGCATGATCAGCCACGTGATCAGTGCATGATCAGCCACGTGATCAGTGCATGATCAGTCACGTGATCAGTGCATGATCAGTCACGTGTCAGTGCATGATCAGCCACGTGATCAGTGCATGATCAGCCACGTGATCAGTGCATGATCAATTACGTGATCAGTGCATGATCAGTCACGTGATCAGTGCATGGTAGCTACGTGATCAGTGCATGATCAGCCACGTGATCAGTGCATGATAGCCACGTGATCAGTGCATGATCAGTCACGTGATCAGTGCATGATCATTCACGTGATCAGTGCATGGTAGCTACATGATCATTGCATGATCAGCCACGTGATCAGTGCATGATAGCCACGTGATCAGTGCATGATCAGTCACGTGATCAGTGCATGATCAGTCCTGTGATCAGTACATGATAGCTGCGTGATCATGCATGATCAGCCACGTGATCAGTGCATGATAGCCACGTGATCAGTGCATGATCAGTCACGTGATCAGTGCATGATCAGTCACGTGATCAGTGCATGATCAGCCACGTGATCAGTGCATGATCAGGCACGTGATCAGTGCATGATCAGCCACGTGATCAGTGCATGATAGCCACGTGATCAGTGCATGATCAGTCACGTGATCAGTGCATGATCAGTCACGTGATCAGTGCATGATCAGCCACGTGATCAGTGCATGATCAGCCACGTGATCAGTGCATGATCAATTACGTGATCAGTGCATGATCAGTCACGTGACCAGTACATGGTAGCTACGTGATCATTGCATGATCAGCCACGTGATCAGTGCATGATAGCCACGTGATCAGTGCATGATAGCCACGTGATCAGTGCATGATCAGTCATGTGATACGTGTGTGATCAGCCACGTGATCAGTGCATGATATCCACGTGATCAGTGCATGACAGCCACGTGATCAGTGCATGAGAGCCACGTGATCAGTGCATGATCAGTCACGTGATACATGTGTGATCAGCCACGTGATCAGTGCATGATGAGCCACGTGATCAGTGCATGATCAATTACGTGATCAGTGCATGATCAGTCACGTGACCAGTACATGGTTGCTACGTGATCGTTGCATGATCAGCCACGTGAGCAGTGCATGATAGCCACGTGATCAGTGCATGATCAGTCACGTGATCAGTACATGATCAGTCACGTGAACAGTGCATGATCATTTACGTGATCAGTGCATGATCAGTCACGTGACCAGTATATGGTAGCTACGTGATCATTCCATGATCAGCCACGTGAGCAGTGCATGATAGCCACGTGATGTGTGCATGAGTTACGTGAGCAGAGTATGATCAGCCACGTGATCAGTGCATGAGTGCCACGTGATCAGTGCATGATATGTCACGTGACAGGTGTGTGATCAGCCACGTGAACAGTGCATGTTCAGCCACGTGATCAGTGCATGATAGCCACGTGATCAGTGCATGATCAGTTACGTGAGCAGTGTATGATCAGCCACGTGATCAGTGCATGATATCCAAGTGATCAGTGCATGATCATCACGTGATCAGTGTATGATCAGCCACGTGAACAGTGCATGCTCAGTCACGTGATCTGGGCCTGCTGAGCTGCGTGATTACTGTCTGCTCATCTGCTTGACAATTGCCAGCTGAGCTGCACGATTCCTGCCTGTCATCTGCTTGACAATTGCCAGCTGTGCTGCGTAATTCCTGCCTGCTCAGCTGCTTGATTATTGCCAGCTGAGCAGCATGATTCCTCACACCTGAGTTCCATGATTATTGCCTGCTGACTGTTTGATTCGTGCCTACTCAGCTCTTTGTTTATTGCCTCCAGAGGCACATGATCAGTGTATGATAGCAAACATGATCAGCGCATGATCAGTCACATGATCAGCGCCATTAAGTCACGTGATCACTACATGATAGTCATGTGATCAGTCCATGCTCAGTCACGGTATCAGTGCATGATCAGCCACGTGATCAGTGCATGATCTGTCACAAGATTAGTGTATGATCATCCACGTGATCAGTGCATGGCAGTCATGTGATCAGTGCATGATATAGACGTGAACAGTGCATGATCAGTCTCGTGATCAGTGCATGATAGCCACGTGATCAGTGCATGATCAGTCACCTGATGGGTGTATGATCATTCACGTGACCTGTACATGGTAGCTACATGATCATTGCATGATCAGCCACGTGAGTAGTGCATGATAGCCACGTGATCACTGCATGATCAGTCACGTGATCAGTGCATGATCAGTCATGTGACCAGTACATGGTAGCTGTGATCATGCATGATCAGCCACGTGAGCAGTGCATGATAGCCACGTGATCAGTGCATGATCAGACACGTGATCAGTGCATGATCAGTCACGTGATCAGTGCATGATCAGCCACGTGATCAGTGCATGATCAGGCACGTGATCAGTGCATGATCAGTCACGTGATCAGTGCATGATCAGTTATGTGATCAGTGTATGATCAGCCACGTGATCAGTGCATGATCAGCCACATGATCAGTGCATGATCAATTACGTGATCAGTGCATGATCAGTCACGTGACCAGTACATGGTAGCTACGTGATCATTGCCTGATCAGCCACGTGATCAGTGCATGATAGCCACGTGATCAGTGCATGATAGCCACGTGATCAGTGCATGATCAGTCATGTGATACGTGTGTGATCAGCCACGTGATCAGTGCATGATATCCACGTGATCAGTGCATGACAGCCACGTGATCAGTGCATGAGAGCCACGTGATCAGTGCATGATCAGTCACGTGATACATGTGTGATCAGCCACGTGATCAGTGCATGATGAGCCACGTGATCAGTGCAGGATCAATTACGTGATCAGTGCATGATCAGTCACGTGACCAGTACATGGTTGCTACGTGATCGTTGCATGATCAGCCACGTGAGCAGAGCATGATAGCCACGTGATCAGTGCATGATCAGTCACGTGATCAGTACATGATCAGTCACGTGAACAGTGCATGATCATTTACGTGATCTTTGCATGATCAGTCACGTGACCAGTATATGGTTGCTACGTGATCATTCCATGACGAGCCACGTGAGCAGTGCATGATAGCCACGTGATGTGTGCATGAGTTACGTGAGCAGAGTATGATCAGCCACGTGATCAGTGCATGAGTGCCACGTGATCAGTGCATGATATGTCACGTGACAGGTGTGTGATCAGCCACGTGAACAGTGCATGTTCAGCCACGTGATCAGTGCATGATAGCCACGTGATCAGTGCATGATCAGTTACGTGAGCAGTGTATGATCAGCCACGTGATCAGTGCATGGTCAGACACGTGAACAGTGTATGATCAGCCACGTGATCAGTGCATGATATCCAAGTGATCAGTGCATGATCATCACGTGATCAGTGTATGATCAGCCACGTGAACAGTGCATGCTCAGTCACGTGATCTGGGCCTGCTGAGCTGCGTGATTACTGTCTGCTCATCTGCTTGACAATTGCCAGCTGAGCTGCACGATTCCTGCCTGTCATCTGCTTGACAATTGCCAGCTGTGCTGCGTAATTCCTGCCTGCTCAGCTGCTTGATTATTGCCAGCTGAGCAGCATGATTCCTCACACCTGAGTTCCATGATTATTGCCTGCTGACTGTTTGATTCGTGCCTACTCAGCTCTTTGTTTATTGCCTCCAGAGGCACATGATCAGTGTATGATAGCAAACATGATCAGCGCATGATCAGTCACATGATCAGCGCCATTAAGTCACGTGATCACTACATGATAGTCATGTGATCAGTCCATGCTCAGTCACGGTATCAGTGCATGATCAGCCACGTGATCAGTGCATGATCTGTCACAAGATTAGTGTATGATCATCCACGTGATCAGTGCATGGGCAGTCATGTGATCAGTGCATGATATAGACGTGATCAGTGCATGATCAGTCTCGTGATCAGTGCATGATAGCCACGTGATCAGTGCATGATCAGTCACCTGATGGGTGTATGATCATTCACGTGACCTGTACATGGTAGCTACATGATCATTGCATGATCAGCCACGTGAGTAGTGCATGATAGCCACGTGATCACTGCATGATCAGTCACGTGATCAGTGCATGATCAGTCATGTGACCAGTACATGGTAGCTGCGTGATCATGGCATGATCAGCCACGTGAGCAGTGCATGATAGCCACGTGATCAGTGCATGATCAGACACGTGATCAGTGCATGATCAGTCACGTGATCAGTGCATGATCAGCCACGTGATCAGTGCATGATCAGGCACGTGATCAGTGTATGATCAGCCACGTGATCAGTGCATGATAGCCACGTGATCAGTGCATGATCAGTCACGTGATCAGTGCATGATCAGTTATGTGATCAGTGCATGATCAGCCACGTGATCAGTGCATGATCAGCCACATGATCAGTGCATGATCAATTACGTGATCAGTGCATGATCAGTCACGTGACCAGTACATGGTAGCCACGTGATCATTGCCTGATCAGCCACGTGATCAGTGCATGATAGCCACGTGATCAGTGCATGATAGCCACGTGATCAGTGCATGATCAGTCATGTGATACGTGTGTGATCAGCCACGTGATCAGTGCATGATAGCCACGTGATCAGTGCATGACAGCCACGTGATCAGTGCATGATCAGTCACGTGATCAGTGTGTGATCAGCCACGTGATCAGTGCATGATGAGCCACGTGATCAGTGCAGGATCAATTACGTGATCAGTGCATGATCAGTCACGTGACCAGTACATGGTTGCTACGTGATCGTTGCATGATCAGCCACGTGAGCAGTGCATGATAGCCACGTGATCAGTGCATGATCAGTCACGTGATCAGTACATGATCAGTCACGTGAACAGTGCATGATCATTTACGTGATCTTTGCATGATCAGTCACGTGACCAGTATATGGTTGCTACGTGATCATTCCATGACAGCCACGTGAGCAGTGCATGATAGCCACGTGATGTGTGCATGAGTTACGTGAGCAGAGTATGATCAGCCACGTGATCAGTGCATGAGTGCCACGTGATCAGTGCATGATATGTCACGTGACAGGTGTGTGATCAGCCACGTGAACAGTGCATGTTCAGCCACGTGATCAGTGCATGATAGCCACGTGATCAGTGCATGATCAGTTACGTGAGCAGTGTATGATCAGCCACGTGATCAGTGCATGGTCAGACACGTGAACAGTGTATGATCAGCCACGTGATCAGTGCATGATATCCAAGTGATCAGTGCATGATCATCACGTGATCAGTGTATGATCAGCCACGTGAACAGTGCATGCTCAGTCACGTGATCTGGGCCTGCTGAGCTGCGTGATTACTGTCTGCTCATCTGCTTGACAATTGCCAGCTGAGCTGCACGATTCCTGCCTGTCATCTGCTTGACAATTGCCAGCTGTGCTGCGTAATTCCTGCCTGCTCAGCTGCTTGATTATTGCCAGCTGAGCAGCATGATTCCTCACACCTGAGTTCCATGATTATTGCCTGCTGACTGTTTGATTCGTGCCTACTCAGCTCTTTGTTTATTGCCTCCAGAGGCACATGATCAGTGTATGATAGCAAACATGATCAGCGCATGATCAGTCACATGATCAGCGCCATTAAGTCACGTGATCACTACATGATAGTCATGTGATCAGTCCATGCTCAGTCACGGTATCAGTGCATGATCAGCCACGTGATCAGTGCATGATCTGTCACAAGATTAGTGTATGATCATCCACGTGATCAGTGCACGGGCAGTCATGTGATCAGTGCATGATAGACGTGAACAGTGCATGATCAGTCGTGATCAGTGCATGATAGCCACGTGATCAGTGCATGATCAGTCACCTGATGGGTGTATGATCATTCACGTGACCTGTACATGGTAGCTACATGATCATTGCATGATCAGCCACGTGAGTAGTGCATGATAGCCACGTGATCACTGCATGATCAGTCACGTGATCAGTGCATGATCAGTCATGTGACCAGTACATGGTAGCTGCGTGATCATGGCATGATCAGCCACGTGAGCAGTGCATGATAGCCACGTGATCAGTGCATGATCAGACACGTGATCAGTGCATGATCAGTCACGTGATCAGTGCATGATCAGCCACGTGATCAGTGCATGATCAGTCACGTGATCAGTGCATGTCAGCCACGTGATCAGTGCATGATCAGCCACGTGATCAGTGCATGATCAGTCACGTGATCAGTGCATGATCAGTTATGTGATCAGTGCATGATCAGCCACGTGATCAGTGCATGATCAGCCACGTGATCAGTGCATGATCAGCCACGTGATCAGTGCATGATCAGCCACGTGATCAGTGCATGATCACGTGATCAGTGCATGATCAGTCACGTGACCAGTGCATGGTCAGCCACGTGATCATTGCATGATCAGCCACGTGATCAGTGCATGATAGCCACGTGATCAGTGCATGATAGCCACGTGATCAGTGCATGATCAGTCATGTGATACGTGTGTGATCAGCCACGTGATCAGTGCATGATATCCACGTGATCAGTGCATGACAGCCACGTGATCAGTGCATGAGAGCCACGTGATCAGTGCATGATCAGTCACGTGATACATGTGTGATCAGCCACGTGATCAGTGCATGATGAGCCACGTGATCAGTGCAGGATCAATTACGTGATCAGTGCATGATCAGTCACGTGACCAGTACATGGTTGCTACGTGATCGTTGCATGATCAGCCACGTGAGCAGAGCATGATAGCCACGTGATCAGTGCATGATCAGTCACGTGATCAGTTCATGATCAGTCACGTGAACAGTGCATGATCATTTACGTGATCTTTGCATGATCAGTCACGTGACCAGTATATGGTTGCTACGTGATCATTGCATGAAGAGCCACGTGAGCAGTGCATGATAGCCACGTGATGTGTGCATGAGTTACGTGAGCAGAGTATGATCAGCCACGTGATCAGTGCATGAGTGCCACGTGATCAGTGCATGATATGTCACGTGACAGGTGTGTGATCAGCCACGTGAACAGTGCATGTTCAGCCACGTGATCAGTGCATGATAGCCACGTGATCAGTGCATGATCAGTTACGTGAGCAGTGTATGATCAGCCACGTGATCAGTGCATGGTCAGACACGTGAACAGTGTATGATCAGCCACGTGATCAGTGCATGATATCCAAGTGATCAGTGCATGATCATCACGTGATCAGTGTATGATCAGCCACGTGAACAGTGCATGCTCAGTCACGTGATCTGGGCCTGCTGAGCTGCGTGATTACTGTCTGCTCATCTGCTTGACAATTGCCAGCTGAGCTGCACGATTCCTGCCTGTCATCTGCTTGACAATTGCCAGCTGTGCTGCGTAATTCCTGCCTGCTCAGCTGCTTGATTATTGCCAGCTGAGCAGCATGATTCCTCACACCTGAGTTCCATGATTATTGCCTGCTGACTGTTTGATTCGTGCCTACTCAGCTCTTTGTTTATTGCCTCCAGAGGCACATGATCAGTGTATGATAGCAAACAGCGCATGATCAGTCACATGATCAGCGCCATTAAGTCACGTGATCACTACATGATAGTCATGTGATCAGTCCATGCTCAGTCACGGTATCAGTGCATGATCAGCCACGTGATCAGTGCATGATCTGTCACAAGATTAGTGTATGATCCACGTGATCAGTGCATGGCAGTCATGTGATCAGTGCATGATATAGACGTGATCAGTGCATGATCAGTCTCGTGATCAGTGCATGATAGCCACGTGATCAGTGCATGATCAGTCACCTGATGGGTGTATGATCATTCACGTGACCTGTACATGGTAGCTACATGATCTGCATGATCAGCCACGTGAGTAGTGCATGATAGCCACGTGATCAGTGCATGATCAGTCACGTGATCAGTGCATGATCAGTCATGTGACCAGTACATGGTAGCTGCGTGATCAGTGCATGATCAGCCACGTGATCAGTGCATGATAGCCACGTGATCAGTGCATGATCAGTCACGTGATCAGTGCATGATCAGTCACGTGATCAGTGCATGATCAGCCACGTGATCAGTGCATGATAGCCACGTGATCAGTGCATGACAGCCACGTGATCAGTGCATGATCAGCCACGTGATCAGTGCATGATCAGTCACGTGATACAGTGTGTGATCAGCCACGTGATCAGTGCATGATGAGCCACGTGATCAGTGCATGATCAATTACGTGATCAGTGCATGATCAGTCACGTGACCAGTGCATGGTAGCTACGTGATCATTGCATGATCAGCCACGTGAGCAGTGCATGATAGCCACGTGGTCAGTGCATGATCAGTCACGTGACCAGTACATGATCAGTCACGTGAACA
>NW_026894909.1:0-59100 GCF_032452875.1 Bos javanicus
CTGGCAATTGTCAAGCAGATGACAGGCAGGAATCATGCAGCTCAGCTGGCAATTGTCAAGCAGATGAGCAGACAGTAATCACGCAGCTCAGCAGGCCCAGATCACGTGACTGAGCATGCACTGTTCACGTGGCTGATCATACATGATCACGTGATGATCATGCACTGATCACGTGGATATCATGCACTGATCACGTGGCTGATCATACACTGTTCACGTGTCTGACCATGCACTGATCACGTGGCTGATCATACACTGCTCACGTAACTGATCATGCACTGATCACGTGGCTATCATGCACTGATCACGTGGCTGAACATGCACTGTTCACGTGGCTGATCACACACCTGTCACGTGACATATCATGCACTGATCACGTGGCACTCATGCACTGATCACGTGGCTGATCATACTCTGCTCACGTAACTCATGCACACATCACGTGGCTATCATGCACTGCTCACGTGGCTCGTCATGGAATGATCACGTAGCAACCATATACTGGTAACGTGACTGATCATGCACTGATCACGTAAATGATCATGCACTGATCACGTGACTGATCATGCTGATCACGTGACTGATCATGCACTGATCACGTGGCTATCATGCACTGCTCACGTGGCTGATCATGCAACGATCACGTAGCAACCATGTACTGGTCACGTGACTGATCATGCACTGATCACGTAATTGATCATGCACTGATCACGTGGCTCATCATGCACTGATCACGTGGCTGATCACACATGTATCACGTGACTGATCATGCACTGATCACGTGGCTCTCATGCACTGATCACGTGGCTGTCATGCACTGATCACGTGGATATCATGCACTGATCACGTGGCTGATCACACACTATCACGTGACTGATCATGCACTGATCACGTGGCTATCATGCACTGATCACGTGGCTATCATGCACTGATCACGTGGCTGATCATGCAATGATCACGTGCTATCATGTACTGCTCACGTGACTGATCATGCACTGATCACGTGGTATCATGCACTGATCATGTGGCTGATCATGCACTGATCACGTGGCTGATCATGCACTGATCACGTAACTGATCATGCACTGATCACGTGACTGATCATGCACTGATCACGTGGCTATCATGCACTGATCACGTGGCTGATCATACACTGATCACGTGGCTGATCATGCACTGATCACGTGGCTGATCATGCACTGATCACGTGACTGATCATGCACTGATCACGTGTCTGATCATGCACTGATCACGTGGCTATCATGCACTGCTCACGTGGCTGATCATGCATGATCACGCAGCTACCATGTACTGGTCACATGACTGATCATGCACTGATCACGTGACTGATCATGCAGTGATCACGTGGCTATCATGCACTACTCACGTGGCTGATCATGCAATGATCATGTAGCTACCATGTACAGGTCACGTGAATGATCATACACCCATCAGGTGACTGATCATGCACTGATCACGTGGCTATCATGCACTGATCACGAGACTGATCATGCACTGATCACGTCTATATCATGCACTGATCACATGACTGCCCATGCACTGATCACGTGGATGATCATACACTAATCTTGTGACAGATCATGCACTGATCACGTGGCTGATCATGCACTGATACCGTGACTGAGCATGGACTGATCACATGACTATCATGTAGTGATCACGTGACTTAATGGCGCTGATCATGTGACTGATCATGCGCTGATCATGTTTGCTATCATACACTGATCATGTGCCTCTGGAGGCAATAAACAAAGAGCTGAGTAGGCACGAATCAAACAGTCAGCAGGCAATAATCATGGAACTCAGGTGTGAGGAATCATGCTGCTCAGCTGGCAATAATCAAGCAGCTGAGCAGGCAGGAATTACGCAGCACAGCTGGCAATTGTCAAGCAGATGACAGGCAGGAATCGTGCAGCTCAGCTGGCAATTGTCAAGCAGATGAGCAGACAGTAATCACGCAGCTCAGCAGGCCCAGATCACGTGACTGAGCATGCACTGTTCACGTGGCTGATCATACACTGATCACGTGATGATCATGCACTGATCACTTGGATATCATGCACTGATCACGTGGCTGATCATACACTGTTCACGTGTCTGACCATGCACTGATCACGTGGCTGATCATACACTGCTCACGTAACTGATCATGCACTGATCACGTGGCTATCATGCACTGATCACGTGGCTGAACATGCACTGTTCACGTGGCTGATCACACACCTGTCACGTGACATATCATGCACTGATCACGTGGCACTCATGCACTGATCACGTGGCTGATCATACTCTGCTCACGTAACTCATGCACACATCACGTGGCTATCATGCACTGCTCACGTGGCTCGTCATGGAATGATCACGTAGCTACCATATACTGGTCACGTGACTGATCATGCACAGATCACGTAAATGATCATGCACTGTTCACGTGACTGATCATGTACTGATCACGTGACTGATCATGCACTGATCACGTGGCTATCATGCTCTGCTCACGTGGCTGATCATGCAACGATCACGTAGCAACCATGTACTGGTCACGTGACTGATCATGCACTGATCACGTAATTGATCCTGCACTGATCACGTGGCTCATCATGCACTGATCACGTGGCTGATCACACATGTATCACGTGACTGATCATGCACTGATCACGTGGCTCTCATGCACTGATCACGTGGCTGTCATGCACTGATCACGTGGATATCATGCACTGATCACGTGGCTGATCATGCGTATCACATGACTGATCATGCACTGATCACGTGGCTATCATGCACTGATCACGTGGCTGATCATGCACTGATCACGTGGCTGATCATGCACTGATCACGTGGCTGATCATGTACTGTCACGCGTAACTGATCATGCACTGATCACGTGGCTGATCATGCACTGATCATGTGGCTGATCATGCACTGATCACGTGGCTGATCATGCACTGATCACGTGACTGATCATGCACTGATCACGTGGCTATCATGCACTGATCACGTGACTGATCATGCACTGATCACGTCTATATCATGCACTGATCACATGACTGCCCATGCACTGATCACGTGGATGATCATACACTAATCATGTGACAGATCATGCACTGATCACGTGGCTGATCATGCACTGATACCGTGACTGAGCATGGACTGATCACATGACTATCATGTAGTGATCACGTGACTTAATGGCGCTGATCATGTGACTGATCATGCACTGATCATGTTTGCTATCATACACTGATCATGTGCCTCTGGAGGCAATAAACAAAGAGCTGAGTAGGCACGAATCAAACAGTCAGCAGGCAATAATCATGGAACTCAGGTGTGAGGAATCATGCTGCTCAGCTGGCAATAATCAAGCAGCTGAGCAGGCAGGAATTACGCAGCACAGCTGGCAATTGTCAAGCAGATGACAGGCAGGAATCGTGCAGCTCAGCTGGCAATTGTCAAGCAGATGAGCAGACAGTAATCACGCAGCTCAGCAGGCCCAGATCACGTGACTGAGCATGCACTGTTCACGTGGCTGATCATACACTGATCACGTGATGATCATGCACTGATCACTTGGATATCATGCACTGATCACGTGGCTGATCATACACTGTTCACGTGTCTGACCATGCACTGATCACGTGGCTGATCATACACTGCTCACGTAACTGATCATGCACTGATCACGTGGCTATCATGCACTGATCACGTGGCTGAACATGCACTGTTCACGTGGCTGATCACACACCTGTCACGTGACATATCATGCACTGATCACGTGGCACTCATGCACTGATCACGTGGCTGATCATACTCTGCTCACGTAACTCATGCACACATCACGTGGCTATCATGCACTGCTCACGTGGCTCGTCATGGAATGATCACGTAGCAACCATATACTGGTCACGTGACTGATCATGCAAAGATCACGTAAATGATCATGCACTGTTCACGTGACTGATCATGTACTGATCACGTGACTGATCATGCACTGATCACGTGGCTATCATGCTCTGCTCACGTGGCTGATCATGCAACGATCACGTAGCAACCATGTACTGGTCACGTGACTGATCATGCACTGATCACGTAATTGATCCTGCACTGATCACGTGGCTCATCATGCACTGATCACGTGGCTGATCACACATGTATCACGTGACTGATCATGCACTGATCACGTGGCTCTCATGCACTGATCACGTGGCTGTCATGCACTGATCACGTGGATATCATGCACTGATCACGTGGCTGATCACACACGTATCACATGCTGATCATGCACTGATCACGTGGCTATCATGCACTGATCACGTGGCTGATCATGCAATGATCATAGCTACCATGTACTGGTCACGTGACTGATCATGCACTGATCACGTAATTGATCATGCACTGATCATGTGGCTGATCATGCACTGATCACGTGGCTGATCATACACTGATCACATAACTGATCATGCACTGATCACGTGACTGATCATGCACTGATCACGTGGCTATCATGCACTGATCACTTGGCTGACATACACTGATCACGTGCCTGGTCATGCACTGATCACGTGGCTGATCATGCACTGATCACGTGACTGATCATGCACTGATCTCGTGTCTGATCATGCACTGATCACGTGGCTATCATGCACTGCTCACGTGGCTGATCATGCCATGATCACGCAGCTACCATGTACTGGTCACATGACTGATCATGCACTGATCACGTGACTGATCATGCAGTGATCACGTGGCTATCATGCACTACTCACGTGGCTGATCATGCAATGATCATGTAGCTACCATGTACAGGTCACGTGAATGATCATACACCCATCAGGTGACTGATCATGCACTGATCACGTGGCTATCATGCACTGATCACGAGACTGATCATGCACTGATCACGTCTATATCATGCACTGATCACATGACTGCCCATGCACTGATCACGTGGATGATCATACACTAATCATGTGACAGATCATGCACTGATCACGTGGCTGATCATGCACTGATACCGTGACTGAGCATGGACTGATCACATGACTATCATGTAGTGATCACGTGACTTAATGGCGCTGATCATGTGACTGATCATGCGCTGATCATGTTTGCTATCATACACTGATCATGTGCCTCTGGAGGCAATAAACAAAGAGCTGAGTAGGCACGAATCAAACAGTCAGCAGGCAATAATCATGGAACTCAGGTGTGAGGAATCATGCTGCTCAGCTGGCAATAATCAAGCAGCTGAGCAGGCAGGAATTACGCAGCACAGCTGGCAATTGTCAAGCAGATGACAGGCAGGAATCGTGCAGCTCAGCTGGCAATTGTCAAGCAGATGAGCAGACAGTAATCACGCAGCTCAGCAGCCCAGATCACGTGACTGAGCATGCACTGTTCACGTGGCTGATCATACACTGATCACGTGATGATCATGCACTGATCACTTGGATATCATGCACTGATCACGTGGCTGATCATACACTGCTCACGTAACTGATCATGCACTGATCACGTGGCTATCATGCACTGATCACGTGGCTGAACATGCACTGTTCACGTGGCTGATCACACACCTGTCACGTGACATATCATGCACTGATCACGTGGCACTCATGCACTGATCACGTGGCTGATCATACTCTGCTCACGTAACTCATGCACACATCACGTGGCTATCATGCACTGCTCACGTGGCTCGTCATGGAATGATCACGTAGCTACCATATACTGGTCACGTGACTGATCATGCACAGATCACGTAAATGATCATGCACTGTTCACGTGACTGATCATGTACTGATCACGTGACTGATCATGCACTGATCACGTGGCTATCATGCTCTGCTCACGTGGCTGATCATGCAACGATCACGTAGCAACCATGTACTGGTCACGTGACTGATCATGCACTGATCACGTAATTGATCATGCACTGATCACGTGGCTCATCATGCACTGATCACGTGGCTGATCACACGTATCACGTGACTGATCATGCACTGATCACGTGGCTCTCATGCACTGATCACGTGGCTGTCATGCACTGATCACGTGGATATCATGCACTGATCATGTGGCTGATCACGTGTCATGACTGATCATGCACTGATCACGTGGCTATCATGCACTGATCACGTGGCTATCATGCACTGATCACGTGGCTATCTGATCAATGATCACGTAGCTACCATGTACTGATCACGTGACTGATCATGCTGATCACTGATGATCATGCACTGATCACGTGGCTGATCATGCACTGATCACGTGGCTGATCATGCACTGATCACCTGACTGATCATGCACTGATCACGTGACTGATCATGCAGTGATCACGTGGCTATCATGCACTACTCACGTGGCTGATCATGCAATGATCATGTAGCTACCATGTACAGGTCACGTGAATGATCATACACCCATCAGGTGACTGATCATGCACTGATCACGTGGCTATCATGCACTGATCGAGACTGATCATGCACTGATCACGTCTATATCATGCACTGATCACATGACTGCCCATGCACTGATCACGTGGATGATCATACACTAATCATGTGACAGATCATGCACTGATCACGTGGCTGATCATGCACTGATACCGTGACTGAGCATGGACTGATCACATGACTATCATGTAGTGATCACGTGACTTAATGGCGCTGATCATGTGACTGATCATGCGCTGATCATGTTTGCTATCATACACTGATCATGTGCCTCTGGAGGCAATAAACAAAGAGCTGAGTAGGCACGAATCAAACAGTCAGCAGGCAATAATCATGGAACTCAGGTGTGAGGAATCATGCTGCTCAGCTGGCAATAATCAAGCAGCTGAGCAGGCAGGAATTACGCAGCACAGCTGGCAATTGTCAAGCAGATGACAGGCAGGAATCGTGCAGCTCAGCTGGCAATTGTCAAGCAGATGAGCAGACAGTAATCACGCAGCTCAGCAGGCCCAGATCACGTGACTGAGCATGCACTGTTCACGTGGCTGATCATACACTGATCACGTGATGATCATGCACTGATCACTTGGATATCATGCACTGATCACGTGGCTGATCATACACTGTTCACGTGTCTGACCATGCACTGATCACGTGGCTGATCATACACTGCTCACGTAACTGATCATGCACTGATCACGTGGCTATCATGCACTGATCACGTGGCTGAACATGCACTGTTCACGTGGCTGATCACACACCTGTCACGTGACATATCATGCACTGATCACGTGGCACTCATGCACTGATCACGTGGCTGATCATACTCTGCTCACGTAACTCATGCACACATCACGTGGCTATCATGCACTGCTCACGTGGCTCGTCATGGAATGATCACGTAGCTACCATATACTGGTCACGTGACTGATCATGCACTGATCACGTAAATGATCATGCACTGTTCACGTGACTGATCATGTACTGATCACGTGACTGATCATGCACTGATCACGTGGCTATCATGCTCTGCTCACGTGGCTGATCATGCAACGATCACGTAGCAACCATGTACTGGTCACGTGACTGATCATGCACTGATCACGTAATTGATCCTGCACTGATCACGTGGCTCATCATGCACTGATCACGTGGCTGATCACACATGTATCACGTGACTGATCATGCACTGATCACGTGGCTCTCATGCACTGATCACGTGGCTGTCATGCACTGATCACGTGGATATCATGCACTGATCACGTGGCTGATCACACACGTATCACATGACTGATCATGCACTGATCACGTGGCTATCATGCACTGATCACGTGGCTGATCATGCACTGATCACGTGGCTGATCATGCACTGATCACGTGCTATCATGCACTGATCGTGACTGATCATGCACTGATCACGTGGCTGTCATGCACTGATCACGTGGCTGATCATGCACTGATCACGTGGCTGATCATGCTGATCACGTGACTGATCATGCACTGATCACGTGGCTATCATGCACTGATCACGTGACTGATCATGCACTGATCACGTCTATATCATGCACTGATCACATGACTGCCCATGCACTGATCACGTGGATGATCATACACTAATCATGTGACAGATCATGCACTGATCACGTGGCTGATCATGCACTGATACCGTGACTGAGCATGGACTGATCACATGACTATCATGTAGTGATCACGTGACTTAATGGCGCTGATCATGTGACTGATCATGCGCTGATCATGTTTGCTATCATACACTGATCATGTGCCTCTGGAGGCAATAAACAAAGAGCTGAGTAGGCACGAATCAAACAGTCAGCAGGCAATAATCATGGAACTCAGCTGTGAGGAATCATGCTGCTCAGCTGGCAATAATCAAGCAGCTGAGCAGGCAGGAATTACGCAGCACAGCTGGCAATTGTCAAGCAGATGACAGGCAGGAATCGTGCAGCTCAGCTGGCAATTGTCAAGCAGATGAGCAGACAGTAATCACGCAGCTCAGCAGGCCCAGATCACGTGACTGAGCATGCACTGTTCACGTGGCTGATCATACACTGATCACGTGATGATCATGCACTGATCACTTGGATATCATGCACTGATCACGTGGCTGATCATACACTGTTCACGTGTCTGACCATGCACTGATCACGTGGCTGATCATACACTGCTCACGTAACTGATCATGCACTGATCACGTGGCTATCATGCACTGATCACGTGGCTGAACATGCACTGTTCACGTGGCTGATCACACACCTGTCACGTGACATATCATGCACTGATCACGTGGCACTCATGCACTGATCACGTGGCTGATCATACTCTGCTCACGTGCTCATGCACACATCACGTGGCTATCATGCACTGCACGTGGCTCGTCATGGAATGATCACGTAGCAACCATGCTACTGGCATGACTGATCATGCACAGATCACGTAAATGATCATGCACTGTTCACGTGACTGATCATGTACTGATCACGTGACTGATCATGCACTGATCACGTGGCTATCATGCTCTGCTCACGTGGCTGATCATGCAACGATCACGTAGCAACCATGTACTGGTCACGTGACTGATCATGCACTGATCACGTAATTGATCCTGCACTGATCACGTGGCTCATCATGCACTGATCACGTGGCTGATCACATGTATCACGTGACTGATCATGCACTGATCACGTGGCTATCATGCACTGATCACGTGGCTGTCATGCACTGATCACGTGGATATCATGCACTGATCACGTGGCTGATCACACACGTATCACGTGACTGATCATGCACTGATCACGTGGCTATCATGCACTGATCACGTGGCTATCATGCACTGATCACGTGGCTGATCATGCACTGATCACGTAGCTACCATGCACTGATCACGTGACTGATCATGCACTGATCACGTGGCTGATCATGCACTGATCATGTGGCTGATCATGCACTGATCACGTGGCTGATCATACACTGATCACGTGACTGATCATGCACTGATCACGTGGCTATCATGCACTGATCACGAGACTGATCATGCACTGATCACGTCTATATCATCCACTGATCACATGACTGCCCATGCACTGATCACGTGGATGATCATACACTAATCATGTGACAGATCATGCACTGATCACGTGGCTGATCATGCACTGATACCGTGACTGAGCATGGACTGATCACATGACTATCATGTAGTGATCACGTGACTTAATGGCGCTGATCATGTGACTGATCATGCACTGATCATGTTTGCTATCATACACTGATCATGTGCCTCTGGAGGCAATAAACAAAGAGCTGAGTAGGCACGAATCAAACAGTCTGCAGGCAATAATCATGGAACTCAGGTGTGAGGAATCATGCTGCTCAGCTGGCAATAATCAAGCAGCTGAGCAGGCAGGAATTCCGCACAGCTGGCAATTGTCAAGCAGATGACAGGCAGGAATCGTGCAGCTCAGCTGGCAATTGTCAAGCAGATGAGCAGACAGTAATCACGCAGCTCAGCAGGCCCAGATCACGTGACTGAGCATGCACTGTTCACGTGGCTGATCATACACTGATCACGTGATGATCATGCACTGATCACTTGGATATCATGCACTGATCACGTGGCTGATCATACACTGTTCACGTGTCTGACCATGCACTGATCACGTGGCTGATCATACACTGCTCACGTAACTGATCATGCACTGATCACGTGGCTATCATGCACTGATCACGTGGCTGAACATGCACTGTTCACGTGGCTGATCACACACCTGTCACGTGACATATCATGCACTGATCACGTGGCACTCATGCACTGATCACGTGGCTGATCATACTCTGCTCACGTAACTCATGCACACATCACGTGGCTATCATGCACTGCTCACGTGGCTCGTCATGGAGATCACGTAGCAACCATATACTGGTCACGTGACTGATCATGCACTGATCACGTAAATGATCATGCACTGTTCACGTGACTGATCATGTACTGATCACGTGACTGATCATGCACTGATCACGTGGCTATCATGCTCTGCTCACGTGGCTGATCATGCAACGATCACGTGCAACCATGTACTGGTCACGTGACTGATCATGCACTGATCACGTAATGATCCTGCACTGATCACGTGGCTCATCATGCACTGATCACGTGGCTGATCACACATGTATCACGTGACTGATCATGCACTGATCCGTGGCTCTCATGCACTGATCACGTGGCTGTCATGCACTGATCACGTGGATATCATGCACTGATCACGTGGCTGATCACACATATCACATGACTGATCATGCACTGATCACGTGGCTATCATGCACTGATCACGTGGCTATCATGCACTGATCACGTGGCTGATCATGCAATGATCACGTAGCTACCATGTACTGATCACGTGACTGATCATGCACTGATCACGTATCATTGATCATGCACTCATCAGCTGATCATGCACTGATCACGTGGCTGATCATACACTGATCACGTGACTGATCATGCACTGATCACGTGGCTATCATGCACTGATCACGTGGCTGATCATGCACTGATCACGTGGCTGATCATGCACTGATCACGTGGCTGATCATGCACTGATCACGTGACTGATCATGCACTGATCACGTGGCTGATCATGCACTGATCACGTGACTGATCATGCACTGATCACGTGACTGATCATGCACTGATCACGTGGCTATCATGCACTGCTCACGTGGCTGATCACCATGTGATCATGCAGCTACCATGTACTGGTCACATGACTGATCATGCACTGATCACGTGACTGATCATGCACTGATCACGTGGCTATCATGCACTACTCACGTGGCTGCATGCAATGATCATGTGCTACCATGTACAGGTCACGTGAATGATCATACACCCATCAGGTGACTGATCATGCACTGATCACGTGGCTATCATGCACTGATCACGAGACTGATCATGCACTGTTCACGTCTATATCATGCACTGATCACATGACTGCCCATGCACTGATCACGTGGATGATCATACACTAATCTTGTGACAGATCATGCACTGATCACGTGGCTGATCATGCACTGATACCGTGACTGAGCATGGACTGATCACATGACTATCATGTACTGATCACGTGACTTAATGGCGCTGATCATGTGACTGATCATGCGCTGATCATGTTTGCTATCATACACTGATCATGTGCCTCTGGAGGCAATAAACAAAGAGCTGAGTAGGCACGAATCAAACAGTCAGCAGGCAATAATCATGGAACTCAGGTGTGAGGAATCATGCTGCTCAGCTGGCAATAATCAAGCAGCTGAGCAGGCAGGAATTCTGCAGCACAGCTGGCAATTGTCAAGCAGATGACAGGCAGGAATCGTGCAGCTCAGCTGGCAATTGTCAAGCAGATGAGCAGACAGTAATCACGCAGCTCAGCAGGCCCAGATCACGTGACTGAGCATGCACTGTTCACGTGGCTGATCATACACTGATCACGTGATGATCATGCACTGATCACTTGGATATCATGCACTGATCACGTGGCTGATCATACACTGTTCACGTGTCTGACCATGCACTGATCACGTGGCTGATCATACACTGCTCACGTAACTGATCATGCACTGATCACGTGGCTATCATGCACTGATCACGTGGCTGAACATGCACTGTTCACGTGGCTGATCACACACCTGTCACGTGACATATCATGCACTGATCACGTGGCACTCATGCACTGATCACGTGGCTGATCATACTCTGCTCACGTAACTCATGCACACATCACGTGGCTATCATGCACTGCTCACGTGGCTCGTCATGGAATGATCACGTAGCAACCATATACTGGTCACGTGACTGATCATGCAAAGATCACGTAAATGATCATGCACTGTTCACGTGACTGATCATGTACTGATCACGTGACTGATCATGCACTGATCACGTGGCTATCATGCTCTGCTCACGTGGCTGATCATGCAACGATCACGTGGCAACCATGTACTGGTCACGTGACTGATCATGCACTGATCACGTAATTGATCCTGCACTGATCACGTGGCTCATCATGCACTGATCACGTGGCTGATCACACATGTATCACGTGACTGATCATGCACTGATCCGTGGCTCTCATGCACTGATCACGTGGCTGTCATGCACTGATCACGTGGATATCATGCACTGATCACGTGGCTGATCACACACGTATCACATGACTGATCATGCACTGATCACGTGGCTATCATGCACTGATCACGTGGCTATCATGCACTGATCACGTGGCTGATCATGCAATGATCACGTAGCTACCATGTACTGGTCACGTGACTGATCATGCACTGATCACGTAATTGATCATGCACTGATCACGTGGCTGATCATGCACTGATCACGTGGCTGATCATGCACTGATCACGTAACTGATCATGCACTGATCACGTGACTGATCATGCACTGATCACGTGGCTATCATGCACTGATCACGTGGCTGACATACACTGATCACGTGCCTGGTCATGCACTGATCACGTGGCTGATCATGCACTGATCACGTGACTGATCATGCACTGATCACGTGTCTGATCATGCACTGATCACGTGGCTATCATGCACTGCTCACGTGGCTGATCATGCATGATCACGCAGCTACCATGTACTGGTCACATGACTGATCATGCACTGATCACGTGACTGATCATGCAGTGATCACGTGGCTATCATGCACTACTCACGTGGCTGATCATGCAATGATCATGTAGCTACCATGTACAGGTCACGTGAATGATCATACACCCATCAGGTGACTGATCATGCACTGATCACGTGGCTATCATGCACTGATCACGAGACTGATCATGCACTGATCACGTCTATATCATGCACTGATCACATGACTGCCCATGCACTGATCACGTGGATGATCATACACTAATCATGTGACAGATCATGCACTGATCACGTGGCTGATCATGCACTGATACCGTGACTGAGCATGGACTGATCACATGACTATCATGTAGTGATCACGTGACTTAATGGCGCTGATCATGTGACTGATCATGCGCTGATCATGTTTGCTATCATACACTGATCATGTGCCTCTGGAGGCAATAAACAAAGAGCTGAGTAGGCACGAATCAAACAGTCAGCAGGCAATAATCATGGAACTCAGGTGTGAGGAATCATGCTGCTCAGCTGGCAATAATCAAGCAGCTGAGCAGGCAGGAATTATGCAGCACAGCTGGCAATTGTCAAGCAGATGACAGGCAGGAATCGTGCAGCTCAGCTGGCAATTGTCAAGCAGATGAGCAGACAGTAATCACGCAGCTCAGCAGGCCCAGATCACGTGACTGAGCATGCACTGTTCACGTGGCTGATCATACACTGATCACGTGATGATCATGCACTGATCACTTGGATATCATGCACTGATCACGTGGCTGATCATACACTGTTCACGTGTCTGACCATGCACTGATCACGTGGCTGATCATGCACTGCTCACGTAACTGATCATGCACTGATCACGTGGCTATCATGCACTGATCGTGGCTGAACATGCACTGTTCACGTGGCTGATCACACACCATCACGTGACATATCATGCACTGATCACGTGGCACTCATGCACTGATCACGTGGCTGATCATACTCTGCTCACGTAACTCATGCACACATCACGTGGCTATCATGCACTGCTCACGTGGCTCGTCATGGAATGATCACGTGGCTACCATATACTGGTCACGTGACTGATCATGCAAAGATCACGTAAATGATCATGCACTGTTCACGTGACTGATCATGTACTGATCACGTGACTGATCATGCACTGATCACGTGGCTATCATGCACTGCTCACGTGGCTGATCATGCACGATCACGTGAGCAACCATGTACTGGTCACGTGACTGATCATGCACTGATCACGTGATGATCATGCACTGATCACGTGGCTCATCATGCACTGATCACGTGGCTGATCACACATGTATCACGTGACTGATCATGCACTGATCACGTGGCTCTCATGCACTGATCACGTGGCTGTCATGCACTGATCACGTGGATATCATGCACTGATCACGTGGCTGATCACATGTATCACATGACTGATCATGCACTGATCACGTGGCTATCATGCACTGATCACGTGGCTATCATGCACTGATCACGTGGCTGATCATGCAATGATCACGTAGCTACCATGTACTGATCACGTGACTGATCATGCACTGATCACGTAATTGATCATGCACTGATCACGTGGCTGATCATGCACTGATCACGTGGCTGATCATGCACTGATCACGTGACTGATCATGCACTGATCACGTGACTGATCATGCACTGATCACGTGGCTATCATGCACTGATCACGTGGCTGACATGCGATCACGTGACTGATCATGCACTGATCACGTGGCTGATCATGCACTGATCACGTGACTGATCATGCACTGATCACGTGGCTGATCATGCACTGATCACGTGACTGATCATGCACTGATCACGTGACTGATCATGCACTGATCACGTGGCTATCATGCACTGATCACGTGGCTGATCATGCACTGATCACGTGACTGATCATGCACTGATCACGTGACTGATCATGCACTGATCACGTGGCTATCATGCACTGCTCACGTGGCTGATCATGCACTGATCACGCAGCTACCATGTACTGGTCACATGACTGATCATGCACTGATCACGTGACTGATCATGCACTGATCACGTGGCTATCATGCACTACTCACGTGGCTGATCATGCAATGATCATGTAGCTACCATGCAGGTCACGTGAATGATCATACACCCATCAGGTGACTGATCATGCACTGATCACGTGGCTATCATGCACTGATCACGTGACTGATCATGCACTGATCACGTCTATATCATGCACTGATCACGTGACTGCCCATGCACTGATCACGTGGATGATCATACACTAATCATGTGACAGATCATGCACTGATCACGTGGCTGATCATGCACTGATACGTGACTGAGCATGGACTGATCACATGACTATCATGTAGTGATCACGTGACTTAATGGCGCTGATCATGTGACTGATCATGCGCTGATCATGTTTGCTATCATACACTGATCATGTGCCTCTGGAGGCAATAAACAAAGAGCTGAGTAGGCACGAATCAAACAGTCAGCAGGCAATAATCATGGAACTCAGGTGTGAGGAATCATGCTGCTCAGCTGGCAATAATCAAGCAGCTGAGCAGGCAGGAATTACGCAGCACAGCTGGCAATTGTCAAGCAGATGACAGGCAGGAATCGTGCAGCTCAGCTGGCAATTGTCAAGCAGATGAGCAGACAGTAATCACGCAGCTCAGCAGGCCCAGATCACGTGACTGAGCATGCACTGTTCACGTGGCTGATCATACACTGATCACGTGATGATCATGCACTGATCACTTGGATATCATGCACTGATCACGTGGCTGATCATACACTGTTCACGTGTCTGACCATGCACTGATCACGTGGCTGATCATACACTGCTCACGTAACTGATCATGCACTGATCACGTGGCTATCATGCACTGATCACGTGGCTGAACATGCACTGTTCACGTGGCTGATCACACACCTGTCACGTGACATATCATGCACTGATCACGTGGCACTCATGCACTGATCACGTGGCTGATCATACTCTGCTCACGTGACTCATGCACACATCACGTGGCTATCATGCACTGCTCACGTGGCTCGTCATGGAATGATCACGTAGCAACCATATACTGGTCACGTGACTGATCATGCAAAGATCACGTAAATGATCATGCACTGTTCACGTGACTGATCATGTACTGATCACGTGACTGATCATGCACTGATCACGTGGCTATCATGCTCTGCTCACGTGGCTGATCATGCAACGATCACGTAGCAACCATGTACTGGTCACGTGACTGATCATGCACTGATCACGTAATTGATCCTGCACTGATCACGTGGCTCATCATGCACTGATCACGTGGCTGATCACACATGTATCACGTGACTGATCATGCACTGATCACGTGGCTCTCATGCACTGATCACGTGGCTGTCATGCACTGATCACGTGGATATCATGCACTGATCACGTGGCTGATCACACACGTATCACATGACTGATCATGCACTGATCACGTGGCTATCATGCACTGATCACGTGGCTATCATGCACTGATCACGTGGCTGATCATGCAATGATCACGTAGCTACCATGTACTGGTCACGTGACTGATCATGCACTGATCACGTAATTGATCATGCACTGATCATGTGGCTGATCATGCACTGATCACGTGGCTGATCATACACTGATCACGTAACTGATCATGCACTGATCACGTGGCTATCATGCACTGATCACGTGGCTGATCATGCACTGATCACGTGGCTGATCATGCACTGATCACGTGGCTGATCATGCACTGATCACGTGACTGATCATGCACTGATCACGTGGCTGATCATGCACTGATCACGTGACTGATCATGCACTGATCACGTGTCTGATCATGCACTGATCACGTGGCTATCATGCACTGCTCACGTGGCTGATCATGCCATGATCACGCAGCTACCATGTACTGGTCACATGACTGATCATGCACTGATCACGTGACTGATCATGCAGTGATCACGTGGCTATCATGCACTACTCACGTGGCTGATCATGCAATGATCATGTAGCTACCATGTACAGGTCACGTGAATGATCATACACCCATCAGGTGACTGATCATGCACTGATCACGTGGCTATCATGCACTGATCACGAGACTGATCATGCACTGATCACGTCTATATCATGCACTGATCACATGACTGCCCATGCACTGATCACGTGGATGATCATACACTAATCTTGTGACAGATCATGCACTGATCACGTGGCTGATCATGCACTGATACCGTGACTGAGCATGGACTGATCACATGACTATCATGTAGTGATCACGTGACTTAATGGCGCTGATCATGTGACTGATCATGCGCTGATCATGTTTGCTATCATACACTGATCATGTGCCTCTGGAGGCAATAAACAAAGAGCTGAGTAGGCACGAATCAAACAGTCAGCAGGCAATAATCATGGAACTCAGGTGTGAGGAATCATGCTGCTCAGCTGGCAATAATCAAGCAGCTGAGCAGGCAGGAATTACGCAGCACAGCTGGCAATTGTCAAGCAGATGACAGGCAGGAATCGTGCAGCTCAGCTGGCAATTGTCAAGCAGATGAGCAGACAGTAATCACGCAGCTCAGCAGGCCCAGATCACGTGACTGAGCATGCACTGTTCACGTGGCTGATCATACACTGATCACGTGATGATCATGCACTGATCACTTGGATATCATGCACTGATCACGTGGCTGATCATACACTGTTCACGTGTCTGACCATGCACTGATCACGTGGCTGATCATACACTGCTCACGTAACTGATCATGCACTGATCACGTGGCTATCATGCACTGATCACGTGGCTGAACATGCACTGTTCACGTGGCTGATCACACACCTGTCACGTGACATATCATGCACTGATCACGTGGCACTCATGCACTGATCACGTGTGATCATACTCTGCTCACGTAACTCATGCACACATCACGTGGCTATCATGCACTGCTCACGTGGCTCGTCATGGAATGATCACGTAGCAACCATATACTGGTAGTGACTGATCATGCAAAGATCACGTAAATGATCATGCACTGTTCACGTGACTGATCATGTACTGATCACGTGACTGATCATGCACTGATCACGTGGCTATCATGCTCTGCTCACGTGGCTGATCATGCAACGATCACGTAGCAACCATGTACTGGTCACGTGACTGATCATGCACTGATCACGTAATTGATCCTGCACTGATCACGTGGCTCATCATGCACTGATCACGTGGCTGATCACACATGTATCACGTGACTGATCATGCACTGATCACGTGGCTCTCATGCACTGATCACGTGGCTGTCATGCACTGATCACGTGGATATCATGCACTGATCACGTGGCTGATCACACGTATCACATGACTGATCATGCACTGATCACGTGGCTATCATGCACTGATCACGTGGCTATCATGCACTGATCACGTGGCTGATCATGCAATGATCACGTAGCTACCATGTACTGATCACGTGACTGATCATGCACTGATCACGTAATTGATCATGCACTGATCATGTGGCTGATCATGCACTGATCACGTGGCTGATCATACACTGATCACGTAACTGATCATGCACTGATCACGTGACTGATCATGCACTGATCACGTGGCTATCATGCACTGATCACTTGGCTGACATGCACTGATCACGTGCCTGGTCATGCACTGATCACGTGGCTGATCATGCACTGATCACGTGACTGATCATGCACTGATCACGTGTCTGATCATGCACTGATCACGTGGCTATCATGCACTGCTCACGTGGCTGATCATGCATGATCACGCAGCTACCATGTACTGGTCACATGACTGATCATGCACTGATCACGTGACTGATCATGCAGTGATCACGTGGCTATCATGCACTACTCACGTGGCTGATCATGCAATGATCATGTAGCTACCATGTACAGGTCACGTGAATGATCATACACCCATCAGGTGACTGATCATGCACTGATCACGTGGCTATCATGCACTGATCACGAGACTGATCATGCACTGATCACGTCTATATCATGCACTGATCACATGACTGCCCATGCACTGATCACGTGGATGATCATACACTAATCTTGTGACAGATCATGCACTGATCACGTGGCTGATCATGCACTGATACCGTGACTGAGCATGGACTGATCACATGACTATCATGTAGTGATCACGTGACTTAATGGCGCTGATCATGTGACTGATCATGCGCTGATCATGTTTGCTATCATACACTGATCATGTGCCTCTGGAGGCAATAAACAAAGAGCTGAGTAGGCACGAATCAAACAGTCAGCAGGCAATAATCATGGAACTCAGGTGTGAGAATCATGCTGCTCAGCTGGCAATAATCAAGCAGCTGAGCAGGCAGGAATTATGCAGCACAGCTGGCAATTGTCAAGCAGATGACAGGCAGGAATCGTGCAGCTCAGCTGGCAATTGTCAAGCAGATGAGCAGACAGTAATCACGCAGCTCAGCAGGCCCAGATCACGTGACTGAGCATGCACTGTTCACGTGGCTGATCATACACTGATCACGTGATGATCATGCACTGATCACTTGGATATCATGCACTGATCACGTGGCTGATCATACACTGTTCACGTGTCTGACCATGCACTGATCACGTGGCTGATCATACACTGCTCATCACTGATCATGCACTGATCACGTGGCTATCATGCACTGATCACGTGGCTGAACATGCACTGTTCACGTGGCTGATCACACACCTGTCACGTGACATATCATGCACTGATCACGTGGCACTCATGCACTGATCACGTGGCTGATCATACTCTGCTCACGTAACTCATGCACACATCACGTGGCTATCATGCACTGCTCACGTGGCTCGTCATGGAATGATCACGTAGCAACCATATACTGGTCACGTGACTGATCATGCAAAGATCACGTAAATGATCATGCACTGTTCACGTGACTGATCATGTACTGATCACGTGACTGATCATGCACTGATCACGTGGCTATCATGCTCTGCTCACGTGGCTGATCATGCAACGATCACGTAGCAACCATGTACTGGTCACGTGACTGATCATGCACTGATCACGTAATTGATCATGCACTGATCACGTGGCTCATCATGCACTGATCACGTGGCTGATCACACATGTATCACGTGACTGATCATGCACTGATCCGTTGACTCTCATGCACTGATCACGTGGCTGTCATGCACTGATCACGTGGATATCATGCACTGATCACGTGGCTGATCACACATGTATCACATGACGCTGATGCACTGATCACGTGGCTATCATGCACTGATCACGTGGCTATCATGCACTGATCACGTGGCTGATCATGCACTGATCACGTGGCTACCATGTACTGATCACGTGGCTGATCATGCATGATCACGTAATTGATCATGCACTGATCACGTGGCTGATCATGCACTGATCACGTGGCTGATCATGCACTGATCACGTAACTGATCATGCACTGATCACGTGACTGATCATGCACTGATCGCGTGGCTATCATGCACTGATCACGTGGCTGATCATACACTGATCACGTGCCTGATCATGCACTGATCACGTGGCTGATCATGCACTGATCACGTGACTGATCATGCACTGATCACGTGGCTGATCATGCACTGATCACGTGACTGATCATGCACTGATCACGTGACTGATCATGCACTGATCACGTGGCTATCATGCACTGATCACGTGGCTGATCATGCACTGATCACGTGACTGATCATGCACTGATCACGTGACTGATCATGCACTGATCACGTGGCTATCATGCACTGCTCACGTGGCTGATCATGCCATGATCACGCAGCTACCATGTACTGGTCACATGACTGATCATGCACTGATCACGTGACTGATCATGCAGTGATCACGTGGCTATCATGCACTACTCACGTGGCTGATCATGCAATGATCATGTAGCTACCATGTACTGATCACGTGAATGATCATACACCCATCAGGTGACTGATCATGCACTGATCGCGTGGCTATCATGCACTGATCACGTGACTGATCATGCACTGATCACGTCTATATCATGCACTGATCACATGACTGCCATGCACTGATCACGTGGATGATCATACACTAATCTTGTGACAGATCATGCACTGATCACGTGGCTGATCATGCACTGATACGTGACTGAGCATGGACTGATCACATGACTATCATGTAGTGATCACGTGACTTAATGGCGCTGATCATGTGACTGATCATGCGCTGATCATGTTTGCTATCATACACTGATCATGTGCCTCTGGAGGCAATAAACAAAGAGCTGAGTAGGCACGAATCAAACAGTCAGCAGGCAATAATCATGGAACTCAGGTGTGAGGAATCATGCTGCTCAGCTGGCAATAATCAAGCAGCTGAGCAGGCAGGAATTACGCAGCACAGCTGGCAATTGTCAAGCAGATGACAGGCAGGAATCGTGCAGCTCAGCTGGCAATTGTCAAGCAGATGAGCAGACAGTAATCACGCAGCTCAGCAGGCCCAGATCACGTGACTGAGCATGCACTGTTCACGTGGCTGATCATACACTGATCACGTGATGATCATGCACTGATCACTTGGATATCATGCACTGATCACGTGGCTGATCATACACTGTTCGCGTGTCTGACCATGCACTGATCACGTGGCTGATCATACACTGCTCACGTAACTGATCATGCACTGATCACGTGGCTATCATGCACTGATCACGTGGCTGAACATGCACTGTTCACGTGGCTGATCACACACTGTCACGTGACATATCATGCACTGATCACGTGGACTCATGCACTGATCACGTGGCTGATCATACTCTGCTCGCGTAACTCATGCACACATCACGTGGCTATCATGCACTGCTCACGTGGCTCGTCATGGAATGATCACGTGGCAACCATATGATACATGACTGATCATGCAAAGATCACGTAATGATCATGCACTGTTCACGTGACTGATCATGTACTGATCACGTGACTGATCATGCACTGATCACGTGGCTATCATGCTCTGCTCACGTGGCTGATCATGCAGATCACGTAGCAACCATGTACTGGTCACGTGAGATCATGCACTGATCATGTTGATCCTGCACTGATCACGTGGCTCATCATGCACTGATCACGTGGCTGATCACACATGTATCACGTGACTGATCATGCACTGATCACGTGGCTCTCATGCACTGATCACGTGGCTGTCATGCACTGATCGCGTGGATATCATGCACTGATCACGTGGCTGATCACACGCGTATCACATGACTGATCATGCACTGATCACGTGGCTATCATGCACTGATCACGTGGCTATCATGCACTGATCGCGTGGCTGATCAGGCAATGATCACGTGGCTACCATATACTGATCACGTGACTGATCATGCACTGATCACGTATTGATCATGCACTGATCATGTGGCTGATCATGCACTGATCACGTGGCTGATCATGCACTGATCACATAACTGATCATGCACTGATCACGTGGCTATCATGCACTGATCACGTGGCTGATCATGCACTGATCACGTGGCTGATCATGCACTGATCACGTGGCTGGACATGCACTGATCACGTGCCTGATCATGCACTGATCACGTGGCTGATCATGCACTGATCACGTGACTGATCATGCACTGATCACGTGTCTGATCATGCACTGATCACGTGGCTATCATGCACTGCTCACGTGGCTGATCATGCCATGATCACGCAGCTACCATGTACTGGTCACATGACTGATCATGCACTGATCACGTGACTGATCATGCAGTGATCGCGTGGCTATCATGAACTACTCACGTGGCTGATCATGCAATGATCATGTAGCTACCATGTACAGGTCACGTGAATGATCATACACCCATCAGGTGACTGATCATGCACTGATCACGTGGCTATCATGCACTGATCACGAGACTGATCATGCACTGTTCACGTCTATATCATGCACTGATCACGTGACTGCCCATGCACTGATCACGTGGATGATCATACACTAATCTTGTGACAGATCATGCACTGATCACGTGGCTGATCATGCACTGATACATTGACTGAGCATGGACTGATCACATGACTATCATGTAGTGATCACGTGACTTAATGGCGCTGATCATGTGACTGATCATGCGCTGATCATGTTTGCTATCATACACTGATCATGTGCCTCTGGAGGCAATAAACAAAGAGCTGAGTAGGCACGAATCAAACAGTCAGCAGGCAATAATCATGGAACTCAGGTGTGAGGAATCATGCTGCTCAGCTGGCAATCAAGCAGCTGAGCAGGCAGGAATTACGCACAGCTGGCAATTGTCAAGCAGATGACAGGCAGGATCGTGCAGCTCAGCTGGCAATTGTCAAGCAGATGAGCAGACAGTAATCACGCAGCTCAGCAGGCCCAGATCACGTGACTGAGCATGCACTGTTCACGTGGCTGATCATACACTGATCACGTGATGATCATGCACTGATCACTTGGATATCATGCACTGATCACGTGGCTGATCATACACTGTTCACGTGTCTGACCATGCACTGATCACGTGGCTGATCATACACTGCTCACGTAACTGATCATGCACTGATCACGTGGCTATCATGCACTGATCACGTGGCTGAACATGCACTGTTCACGTGGCTGATCACACACCTGTCACGTGACATATCATGCACTGATCACGTGGCACTCATGCACTGATCACGTGGCTGATCCTACTCTGCTCACGTAACTCATGCACACATCACGTGGCTATCATGCACTGCTCACGTGGCTCGTCATGGAATGATCACGTAGCTACCATATACTGGTCGCGTGACTGATCATGCAAAGATCACGTAAATGATCATGCACTGTTCACGTGACTGATCATGTACTGATCACGTGACTGATCATGCACTGACCGCGTGGCTATCATGCTCTGCTCACGTGGCTGATCATGCAACGATCACGTAGCAACCATGTACTGGTCACGTGACTGATCATGCACTGATCACGTAATTGATCCTGCACTGATCACGTGGCTCATCATGCACTGATCACGTGGCTGATCACACATGTATCACGTGACTGATCATGCACTGATCGTGGCTCTCATGCACTGATCACGTGGCTGTCATGCACTGATCACGTGGATATCATGCACTGATCACGTGGCTGATCACACACGTATCACATGACTGATCATGCACTGATCACGTGGCTATCATGCACTGATCACGTGGCTATCATGCACTGATCACGTGGCTGATCATGCAATGATCACGTAGCTACCATGCACTGATCACGTGCTGATCATGCACTGATCACGTAATTGATCATGCACTGATCACGTGGCTGATCATGCACTGATCACGTGGCTGATCATGCACTGATCACGTAACTGATCATGCACTGATCACGTGACTGATCATGCACTGATCACGTGGCTATCATGCACTGATCACTTGGCTGACATACACTGATCACGTGCCTGGTCATGCACTGATCACGTGGCTGATCATGCACTGATCACGTGACTGATCATGCACTGATCACGTGTCTGATCATGCACTGATCACGTGGCTATCATGCACTGCTCACGTGGCTGATCATGCATGATCACGCAGCTACCATGTACTGGTCATGACTGATCATGCACTGATCACGTGACTGATCATGCACTGATCACGTGGCTATCATGAACTACTCACGTGGCTGATCATGCAATGATCATGTAGCTACCATGTACAGGTCACGTGAATGATCATACACCCATCAGGTGACTGATCATGCACTGATCACGTGGCTATCATGCACTGATCACGAGACTGATCATGCACTGTTCACGTCTATATCATGCACTGATCACATGACTGCCCATGCACTGATCACGTGGATGATCATACACTAATCTTGTGACAGATCATGCACTGATCACGTGGCTGATCATGCACTGATACCGTGACTGAGCATGGACTGATCACATGACTATCATGTAGTGATCACGTGACTTAATGGCGCTGATCATGTGACTGATCATGCGCTGATCATGTTTGCTATCATACACTGATCATGTGCCTCTGGAGGCAATAAACAAAGAGCTGAGTAGGCACGAATCAAACAGTCAGCAGGCAATAATCATGGAACTCAGGTGTGAGGAATCATGCTGCTCAGCTGGCAATAATCAAGCAGCTGAACAGGCAGGAATTACGCAGCACAGCTGGCTTGTCAAGCAGATGACAGGCAGGAATCGTGCAGCTCAGCTGGCAATTGTCAAGCAGATGAGCAGACAGTAATCACGCAGCTCAGCAGGCCCAGATCACGTGACTGAGCATGCACTGTTCACGTGGCTGATCATACACTGATCACGTGATGATCATGCACTGATCACTTGGATATCATGCACTGATCACGTGGCTGATCATACACTGTTCACGTGTCTGACCATGCACTGATCACGTGGCTGATCATGCACTGCTCACGTAACTGATCATGCACTGATCACGTGGCTATCATGCACTGATCACGTGGCTGATCATGCACTGTTCACGTGGCTGATCACACACTGTCACGTGACATATCATGCACTGATCACGTACTCATGCACTGATCACGTGGCTGATCATACACTGCTCACGTAACTGATCATGCACATCACGTGGCTATCATGCACTCTCACGTGGCTCGTCATGGAATGATCACGTAGCAACCATATACTGGTACGTGACTGATCATGCAAAGATCACGTAAATGATCATGCACTGATCACGTGACTGATCATGTACTGATCGTGACTGATCATGCACTGATCACGTGGCTATCATGCACTGCTCACGTGGCTGATCATGCACGATCACGTAGCAACCATGTACTGGTCACGTGACTGATCATGCACTGATCACGTAATTGATCATGCACTGATCACGTGGCTCATCATGCACTGATCACGTGGCTGATCACACTGTATCACGTGACTGATCATGCACTGATCACGTGGCTCTCATGCACTGATCACGTGGCTGTCATGCACTGATCACGTGGATATCATGCACTGATCACGTGGCTGATCACACACGTATCACATGACTGATCATGCACTGATCACGTGGCTATCATGCACTGATCACGTGGCTATCATGCACTGATCACGTGGCTGATCATGCAATGATCACGTAGCTACCATGTACTGGTCACGTGACTGATCATGCACTGATCACGTAATTGATCATGCACTGATCATGTGGCTGATCATGCACTGATCACGTGGCTGATCATACACTGATCATAACTGATCATGCACTGATCACGTGACTGATCATGCACTGATCACGTGGCTATCATGCACTGATCACGTGGCTGACATACACTGATCACGTGCCTGATCATGCACTGATCACGTGGCTGATCATGCACTGATCACGTGACTGATCATGCACTGATCACGTGGCTGATCATGCACTGATCACGTGGCTGATCATGCACTGATCACGTAACTGATCATGCACTGATCACGTGCCTGTCATGCACTGATCACGTGGCTGATCATGCACTGATCACGTGACTGATCATGCACTGATCACGTGTCTGATCATGCACTGATCACGTGGCTATCATGCACTGATCACGTGGCTGATCATGCCATGATCACGCAGCTACCATGTACTGGTCACATGACTGATCATGCACTGATCACGTGACTGATCATGCAGTGATCACGTGGCTATCATGAACTACTCACGTGGCTGATCATGCAATGATCATGTAGCTACCATGTACAGGTCACGTGAATGATCATACACCCATCAGGTGACTGATCATGCACTGATCACGTGGCTATCATGCACTGATCACGAGACTGATCATGCACTGATCACGTCTATATCATGCACTGATCACATGACTGCCCGTGCTCTGATCACGTGCATGATCATACACTAATCTTGTGACAGATCATGCACTGATCACGTGGCTGATCATGCACTGATACCGTGACTGAGCATGGACTGATCACATGACTATCATGTAGTGATCACGTGACTTAATGGCGCTGATCATGTGACTGATCATGCGCTGATCATGTTTGCTATCATACACTGATCATGTGCCTCTGGAGGCAATAAACAAAGAGCTGAGTAGGCACGAATCAAACAGTCAGAAGGCAATAATCATGGAACTCAGGTTTGAGGAATCATGCTACTCAGCTGGCAATAATCAAGCAGCTGAGCAGGCAGGAATTACGCAGCACAGCTGGCAATTGTCAAGCAGATGACAGGCAGGAATCGTGCAGCTCAGCTGGCAATTGTCAAGCAGATGAGCAGACAGTAATCACGCAGCTCAGCAGGCCCAGATCACGTGACTGAGCATGCACTGTTCACGTGGCTGATCATACACTGATCACGTGATGATCATGCACTGATCACTTGGATATCATGCACTGATCACGTGGCTGATCATACACTGTTCACGTGTCTGACCATGCACTGATCACGTGGCTGATCATACACTGCTCACGTAACTGATCATGCACTGATCACGTGGCTATCATGCACTGATCACGTGGCTGAACATGCACTGTTCACGTGGCTGATCACACACCTGTCACGTGACATATCATGCACTGATCACGTGGCACTCATGCACTGATCACGTGGCTGATCATACTCTGCTCACGTAACTCATGCACACATCACGTGGCTATCATGCACTGCTCACGTGGCTCGTCATGGAATGATCACGTAGCAACCATATACTGGTCACGTGACTGATCATGCAAAGATCACGTAAATGATCATGCACTGTTCACGTGACTGATCATGTACTGATCACGTGACTGATCATGCACTGATCACGTGGCTATCATGCTCTGCTCACGTGGCTGATCATGCAACGATCACGTAGCAACCATGTACTGGTCACGTGACTGATCATGCACTGATCACGTAATGATCCTGCACTGATCACGTGGCTCATCATGCACTGATCACGTGGCTGATCACACATGTATCACGTGACTGATCATGCACTGATCACGTGGCTCTCATGCACTGATCACGTGGCTGTCATGCACTGATCACGTGGATATCATGCACTGATCACGTGGCTGATCACACACGTATCACATGACTGATCATGCACTGATCACGTGGCTATCATGCACTGATCACGTGGCTATCATGCACTGATCACGTGGCTGATCAGGCAATGATCACGTGCTACCATGTACTGGTCACGTGACTGATCATGCACTGATCACGTAATTGATCATGCACTGATCACGTGGCTGATCATGCACTGATCACGTGGCTGATCATACACTGATCACATAACTGATCATGCACTGATCACGTGACTATCATGCACTGATCACGTGGCTGATCATGCACTGATCACGTGGCTGATCATGCACTGATCACGTGGCTGATCATGCACTGCTGATCACGTGACTGATCATGCACTGATCACGTGGCTGATCATGCACTGATCACGTGACTGATCATGCACTGATCACGTGTCTGATCATGCACTGATCACGTGGCTATCATGCACTGATCACGTGGCTGATCATGCATGATCACGCAGCTACCATGTACTGATCACATGACTGATCATGCACTGATCACGTGACTGATCATGCACTGATCACGTGGCTATCATGAACTACTCACGTGGCTGATCATGCAATGATCATGTAGCTACCATGTACAGGTCACGTGAATGATCATACACCCATCAGGTGACTGATCATGCACTGATCACGTGGCTATCATGCACTGATCACGAGACTGATCATGCACTGATCACGTCTATATCATGCACTGATCACATGACTGCCCATGCACTGATCACGTGGATGATCATACACTAATCTTGTGACAGATCATGCACTGATCACGTGGCTGATCATGCACTGATACCGTGACTGAGCATGGACTGATCACATGACTATCATGTAGTGATCACGTGACTTAATGGCGCTGATCATGTGACTGATCATGCGCTGATCATGTTTGCTATCATACACTGATCATGTGCCTCTGGAGGCAATAAACAAAGAGCTGAGTAGGCACGAATCAAACAGTCAGCAGGCAATAATCATGGAACTCAGGTGTGAGGAATCATGCTGCTCAGCTGGCAATAATCAAGCAGCTGAGCAGGCAGGAATTACGCAGCACAGCTGGCAATTGTCAAGCAGATGACAGGCAGGAATCGTGCAGCTCAGCTGGCAATTGTCAAGCAGATGAGCAGACAGTAATCACGCAGCTCAGCAGGCCCAGATCACGTGACTGAGCATGCACTGTTCACGTGGCTGATCATACACTGATCACGTGATGATCATGCACTGATCACGGATATCATGCACTGATCACGTGGCTGATCATACACTGTTCACGTGTCTGACCATGCACTGATCACGTGGCTGATCATGCACTGCTCACGTAACTGATCATGCACTGATCACGTGGCTATCATGCACTGATCACGTGGCTGAACATGCACTGTTCACGTGGCTGATCACACACCTGTCACGTGACATATCATGCACTGATCACGTGGCACTCATGCACTGATCACGTGGCTGATCATACTCTGCTCACGTAACTCATGCACATCACGTGGCTATCATGCACTGCTCACGTGGCTCGTCATGGAATGATCACGTAGCAACCATATACTGGTCACGTGACTGATCATGCAAAGATCACGTAAATGATCATGCACTGTTCACGTGACTGATCATGTACTGATCACGTGACTGATCATGCACTGATCACGTGGCTATCATGCTCTGCTCACGTGGCTGATCATGCACGATCACGTAGCAACCATGTACTGGTCACGTGACTGATCATGCACTGATCACGTAATTGATCCTGCACTGATCACGTGGCTCATCATGCACTGATCACGTGGCTGATCACACATGTATCACGTGACTGATCATGCACTGATCACGTGGCTCTCATGCACTGATCACGTGGCTGTCATGCACTGATCACGTGGATATCATGCACTGATCACGTGGCTGATCACACACGTATCACATGACTGATCATGCACTGATCACGTGGCTATCATGCACTGATCACGTGGCTATCATGCACTGATCACGTGGCTGATCATGCAATGATCACGTAGCTACCATGTACTGGTCACGTGACTGATCATGCACTGATCACGTAATTGATCATGCACTGATCACGTGGCTGATCATGCACTGATCACGTGGCTGATCATACACTGATCACGTAACTGATCATGCACTGATCACGTGACTGATCATGCACTGATCACGTGGCTATCATGCACTGATCACTTGGCTGACATACACTGATCACGTGCCTGGTCATGCACTGATCACGTGGCTGATCATGCACTGATCACGTGACTGATCATGCACTGATCACGTGTCTGATCATGCACTGATCACGTGGCTATCATGCACTGCTCACGTGGCTGATCATGCCATGATCACGCAGCTACCATGTACTGGTCACATGACTGATCATGCACTGATCACGTGACTGATCATGCAGTGATCACGTGGCTATCATGCACTACTCACGTGGCTGATCATGCAATGATCATGTAGCTACCATGTACAGGTCACGTGAATGATCATACACCCATCAGGTGACTGATCATGCACTGATCACGTGGCTATCATGCACTGATCACGAGACTGATCATGCACTCTTCACGTCTATATCATGCACTGATCACATGACTGCCCATGCACTGATCACGTGGATGATCATACACTAATCTGTGACAGATCATGCACTGATCACGTGGCTGATCATGCACTGATACCGTGACTGAGCATGGACTGATCACATGACTATCATGTAGTGATCACGTGACTTAATGGCACTGATCATGTGACTGATCATGCGCTGATCATGTTTGCTATCATACACTGATCATGTGCCTCTGGAGGCAATAAACAAAGAGCTGAGTAGGCACGAATCAAACAGTCAGCAGGCAATAATCATGGAACTCAGGTGTGAGGAATCATGCTGCTCAGCTGGCAATAATCAAGCAGCTGAGCAGGCAGGAATTACGCAGCACAGCTGGCAATTGTCAAGCAGATGACAGGCAGGAATCGTGCAGCTCAGCTGGCAATTGTCAAGCAGATGAGCAGACAGTAATCACGCAGCTCAGCAGGCCCAGATCACGTGACTGAGCATGCACTGTTCACGTGGCTGATCATACACTGATCACGTGATGATCATGCACTGATCACTTGGATATCATGCACTGATCACGTGGCTGATCATACACTGATCACGTAACTGATCATGCACTGATCACGTGGCTATCATGCACTGATCACGTGGCTGAACATGCACTGTTCACGTGGCTGATCACACACCTGTCACGTGACATATCATGCACTGATCACGTGGCACTCATGCACTGATCACGTGGCTGATCATACTCTGCTCACGTAACTCATGCACACACATCGTGGCTATCATGCACTGCTCACGTGGCTCGTCATGCAATGATCACGTAGCAACATACTGGTCACGTGACTGATCATGCACTGATCACGTAAATGATCATGCACTGTTCACGTGACTGATCATGTACTGATCACGTGACTGATCATGCACTGATCACGTGGCTATCATGCTCTGCTCACGTGGCTGATCATGCAACGATCACGTAGCAACCATGTACTGGTCACGTGACTGATCATGCACTGATCACGTAATTGATCCTGCACTGATCACGTGGCTCATCATGCACTGATCACGTGGCTGATCACACATGTATCACGTGACTGATCATGCACTGATCACGTGGCTCTCATGCACTGATCACGTGGCTGTCATGCACTGATCACGTGGATATCATGCACTGATCACGTGGCTGATCACACACGTATCACATGACTGATCATGCACTGATCACGTGGCTATCATGCACTGATCACGTGGCTATCATGCACTGATCACGTGGCTGATCATGCACTGATCACGTGGCTACCATGTACTGATCACGTGACTGATCATGCACTGATCACGTGACTGATCATGCACTGATCACGTGGCTGATCATGCACTGATCACGTGGCTGATCATGCACTGATCACGTGACTGATCATGCACTGATCACGTGACTGATCATGCACTGATCACGTGGCTGATCATGCACTGATCACGTGGCTGATCATGCACTGATCACGTGCCTGATCATGCACTGATCACGTGACTGATCATGCACTGATCACGTGGCTGATCATGCACTGATCACGTGACTATCATGCACTGATCACGTGGCTGATCATGCACTGATCACGTGGCTGACATGCACTGATCACGTGGCTGATCATGCACTGATCACGTGACTGATCATGCACTGATCACGTGACTATCATGCACTGATCACGTGGCTGATCATGCACTGATCACGTGGCTCATGCACTGATCACGTGGCTATCATGCACTGCTCACGTGGCTGTCATGCACTGATCACGTAGCTACCATGCACTGATCACGTGACTGATCATGCACTGATCACGTCTGATCATGCACTGATCACGTGACTGATCATGCACTGATCACGTGACTGATCATGCACTGATCACGTGGCTGATCATGCACTGATCACGTGGCTGATCATGCACTCATGACAACAACCATGTACTGGTCACGTGACTGATCATGCTGATCACGTAATTGATCATGCACTGATCACGTGGCTGATCATGCACTGATCACGTGGCTGATCACATGATCACGTGACTGATCATGCACTGATCACGTGGCTATCATGCACTGATCACGTGGCTGATCATGCACGTGCGCATGTAACCATGCACTGTCACGTGGCTGATCATGCACTGATCACGTGACTGATCATGCACTGATCACGTGGCTATCATGCACTGATCACGTGGCTGATCATGCACTGATCACGGCTGATCATACTGATCACGTGGCTATCATGCACTGCTCACGTTGATCATGCACCATCACGTGGCTACCATCATAACTGTCACGTGACTGATCATGCACTGATCACGTGGCTGATCATGCACTGATCACGTGGCTGATCATGCACTGATCACGTGGCTGATCATGCACTGATCACGTGACTGATCATGCACTGATCACGTGGCTATCATGCACTGATCACGTGGCTGATCATACAGCGATCACATGCGTGGCCATGCACTGATCACGTGGCTGATCATGCTGATCACGTGACTGATCATGCACTGATCACGTGGCTCTCATGCACTGATCACGTGGCTGATCATGCACTGATCACGTGGCTATCATGCACTGATCACGTGGCTGATCACACGTATCACGTGGCTGATCATGCACTGATCACGTGGCTATCATGCACTGATCACGTGGCTATCATGCACTGATCACGTGGCTGATCATGCAATGATCACGTAGCTACCATGTACTGGTCACGTGACTGATCATGCACTGATCACGTAATTGATCATGCACTGATCACGTGGCTGATCATGCACTGATCACGTGGCTGATCATACTGATCACATAACTGATCATGCACTGATCACGTGACTGATCATGCACTGATCACGTGGCTATCATGCACTGATCACGTGGCTGACATACACTGATCACGTGCCTGATCATGCACTGATCACGTGGCTGATCATGCACTGATCACGTGACTGATCATGCACTGATCACGTGACTGATCATGCACTGATCACGTGGCTGATCATGCACTGATCACGTGGCTGATCATGCATGATCACGAGCTCCACTGTGACTGATCATGCACTGATCACGTGACTGATCATGCAGTGATCACGTGGCTATCATGCACTACTCACGTGGCTGATCATGCAATGATCATGTAGCTACCATGTACAGGTCACGTGAATGATCATACACCCATCAGGTGACTGATCATGCACTGATCACGTGGCTATCATGCACTGATCACGTGACTGATCATGCACTGATCACGTCTATATCATGCACTGATCACATGACTGCCATGCACTGATCACGTGGATGATCATACACTAATCATGTTACAGATCATGCACTGATCACGTGGCTGATCATGCACTGATACCGTGACTGAGCATGGACTGATCACATGACTATCATGTAGTGATCACGTGACTTAATGGCGCTGATCATGTGACTGATCATGCGCTGATCATGTTTGCTATCATACACTGATCATGTGCCTCTGGAGGCAATAAACAAAGAGCTGAGTAGGCACGAATCAAACAGTCAGCAGGCAATAATCATGGAACTCAGGTGTGAGGAATCATGCTGCTCAGCTGGCAATAATCAAGCAGCTGAGCAGGCAGGAATTACGCAGCACAGCTGGCAATTGTCAAGCAGATGACAGGCAGGAATCGTGCAGCTCAGCTGGCAATTGTCAAGCATATGAGCAGACAGTAATCACGCAGCTCAGCAGGCCCAGATCACGTGACTGAGCATGCACTGTTCACGTGGCTGATCATACACTGATCACGTGACTGATCATGCACTGATCACGTGGCTATCATGCACTGATCACGTGGCTGATCATACACTGATCACGTGGCTGATCATGCACTGATCACGTGGCTGATCATGCACTGATCACGTGGCTGATCATGCACTGATCACGTGGCTGATCATGCACTGATCACGTGGCTGATCATGCACTGATCACGTGGCTGATCATGCACTGATCACGTGGCTGATCATGCACTGATCACGTGGCTGATCATGCACTGATCACGTGGCTATCATGCACAATCACGTGGCTGATCATGCACTGATCACGTGGCTGATCATGCAATGATCACTAGCTACCATGTACTGGTCACGTGGCTGATCATGCACTGATCACGTGGCTGATCATGCACTGATCACGTGATGATCATGCACTGATCACGTGGCTGATCATGCACTGATCACGTGACTGATCATGCACTGATCACGTGACTGATCATGCACTGATCACGTGGCTATCATGCACTGATCACGTGGCTGATCATGCACTGATCACGTGGCTATCATGCACTGATCACGTGACTGATCATGCACTGATCACGTAACTGATCATGCACTGATCACGTGGCTGATCATGCACTGATCACGTGGCTGATCATGCACTGATCACGTGGCTATCATGCACTGATCACGTGGCTGATCATGCACTGATCATGCTGGTCGTGACTGATCATGCACTGATCACGTGGCTGATCATGCACCACGTGACTGATCATGCACTGATCACGTGGCTGATCATGCACTGATCACGTGGCTGATCATGCACTGATCACGTGACTGATCATGCACTGATCACGTCTGCCATATCGCACTGATCACGTGACTGCCCATGCACTGATCACGTGGATGATCATACACTAATCACGTGACAGATCATGCACTGATCACGTGGCTGATCATGCACTGATACCGTGACTGATCATGGACTGATCACATGACTATCATGTACTGATCACGTGACTTCATGGCGCTGATCACGTGACTGATCATGCGCTGATCATGTTTGCTATCATGCACTGATCACGTGCCTCTGGAGGCAATAAACACAGAGCTGAGTAGGCACGAATCAAACAGTCAGCAGGCAATAATCATGGAACTCAGTGTGAGGAATCATGCTGCTCAGCTGGCAATAATCAAGCAGCTGAGCAGGCAGGAATCACGGCACAGCTGGCAATTGTCAAGCAGATGACAGGCAGGAATCGTGCAGCTCAGCTGGCAATGTCAAGCAGATGAGCAGACAGTAATCACGCAGCTCAGCAGGCCCAGATCACGTAACTGATCATGCACTGTTCACGTGGCTGATCATGCACTGATCACGTGACTGATCATGCACTGATCACTGGCTATCATGCACTGATCACGTGGCTGATCATGCACTGATCATGTAACCATGCACTGATCACGTGACTGATCATGCACTGATCACGTAACTGATGCACTGATCACGTGGCTGATCATGCACTGATCACGTGGCTGATCACACTGTATCACGTGACTGATCATGCACTGATCACGTGGCTATCATGCACTGATCACGTGGCTGATCATGCACTGATCACGTGGCTATCATGCACTGATCACGTGGCTGATCACGTGATCACATGACTGATCATGCACTGATCACGTGGCTATCATGCACTGATCACGTGGCTATCATGCACTGATCACGTGGCTGATCATGCACTGATCACGTAGCTACCATGTACTGATCACGTGACTGATCATGCACTGATCACGTGATTGATCATGCACTGATCACGTGGCTGATCATGCACTGATCACGTGGCTGATCATGCACTGATCACGTAACTGATCATGCACTGATCACGTGACTGATCATGCACTGATCCGTGGCTATCATGCACTGATCACGTGGCTGACATACACTGATCACGTGCCTGATCATGCACTGATCACGTGGCTGATCATGCACTGATCATGACTGATCATGCTGATCACGTGACTGATCATGCACTGATCACGTGGCTATCATGCACTGCTCACGTGGCTGATCATGCCATGATCGCATGGCTACCATGTACTGGTCACATGACTGATCATGCACTGATCACGTGACTGATCATGCAGTGATCACGTGGCTATCATGCACTACTCACGTGGCTGATCATGCAATGATCATGTAGCTACCATGTACAGGTCACGTGAATGATCATACACCCATCAGGTGACTGATCATGCACTGATCACGTGGCTATCATGCACTGATCACGAGACTGATCATGCACTGATCACGTCTATATCATGCACTGATCACATGACTGCCCATGCACTGATCACGTGGATGATCATACACTAATCATGTGACAGATCATGCACTGATCACGTGGCTGATCATGCACTGATACGTGACTGAGCATGGACTGATCACATGACTATCATGTAGTGATCACGTGACTTAATGGCACTGATCATGTGACTGATCATGCGCTGATCATGTTTGCTATCATACACTGATCATGTGCCTCTGGAGGCAATAAACAAAGAGCTGAGTAGGCAGAATCAAACAGTCAGCAGGCAATAATCATGGAACTCAGGTGTGAGAATCATGCTGCTCAGCTGGCAATAATCAAGCAGCTGAGCAGGCAGGAATTATGCAGCACAGCTGGCAATTGTCAAGCAGATGACAGGCAGGAATCGTGCAGCTCAGCTGGCAATTGTCAAGCAGATGAGCAGACAGTAATCACGCAGCTCAGCAGGCCTAGATCACGTGACTGAGCATGCACTGTTCACGTGGCTGATCATACACTGATCACGTGATGATCATGCACTGATCACGTGGCTATCATGCACTGATCACGTGGCTGATCATGCACTGATCACGTGGCTGATCACACACTGATCACGTGACTATCATGCACTGATCACGTGACCATGCACTGATCACGTGGCTGATCATACACTGATCACGTAACTCATGCACACATCACGTGGCTATCATACTTTCTGCATTGATCACCGTCATGGAATGATCACGTAGCAACCATATACTGGTCACGTGACTGATCATGCAAAGATCACGAAATGATCATGCACTGTTCACGTGACTGATCATGTACTGATCACGTGACTGATCATGCACTGATCACGTGGCTATCATGCTCTGCTCACGTGGCTGATCATGCACGATCACGTAGCAACCGTAGTGGCACGTGACTGATCATGCACTGATCACGTAATTGATCATGCACTGATCACGTGGCTCATCATGCACTGATCACGTGGCTGATCACACATGTATCACGTGACTGATCATGCACTGATCACGTGGCTCATGCACTGATCACGTGGCTGTCATGCACTGATCACGTGGATATCATGCACTGATCACGTGGCTGATCACACACGTATCATGACTGATCATGCACTGATCACGTGGCTATCATGCACTGATCACGTGCTGATCATGCACTGATCACGTGGCTATCATGCACTGATCACGTGGCTGGACATGCACTGATCACGTGCCTGATCATGCACTGATCACGTGGCTGATCACACTGATCACGTGACTGATCATGCACTGATCACGTGGCTGATCATGCACTGATCACGTGACTGATCATGCACTGATCACGTGGCTGATCATGCACTGATCACGTGGCTATCATGCACTGATCACGTGGCTGATCATGCACTGATCACAGCTATCATGCACTGATCACGTGACTGATGCACTGATCACGTGGCTGATCATGCACTGATCACGTAACTGATCATGCACTGATCACGTGGCTATCATGCACTGATCACGTGGCTGATCATGCACTGATCACGTGGCTGATCATGCACTGATCACGTGACATATCATGCACTGATCACGTGACTCTCATGCACTGATCACGTGGCTGATCATACTCTCTCACGTAACTCATGCATCACGTGGCTATCATGCACTGATCACGTGGCTCGTCATGGAATGATCACGTGCAACCATATACTGGTAACGTGACTGATCATGCACTGATCACGTAAATGATCATGCACTGTTCACGTGACTGATCATACTGATCACGTGACTGATCATGCACTGATCACGTGGCTATCATGCTGCTCACGTGGCTGATCATGCACGATCACGTAGCAACCATGCACTGATCACGTGACTGATCATGCACTGATCACGTAATTGATCATGCACTGATCACGTGGCTCATCATGCACTGATCACGTGGCTGATCACACTGATCACGTGACTGATCATGCACTGATCACGTGACTCTCATGCACTGATCACGTGGCTGATCATGCACTGATCACGTGGCTATCATGCACTGATCACGTGGCTGATCACACACTGATCACGTGACTGATGCACTGATCACGTGGCTATCATGCACTGATCACGTGGCTATCATGCACTGTCACGTGGCTGATCATGCACGATCACGTAGCTATCATGTACTGATCACGTGACTGATCATGCACTGATCACGTATTGATCATGCACTGATCATGTGCTGATCATGCACTGATCACGTGGCTGATCATGCACTGATCACGTAACTGATCATGCACTGATCACGTGACTGATCATGCACTGATCACGTGGCTATCATGCACTGATCACGTGGCTGACATGCACTGATGTGGTTATCATGCACTGATCGCGTGGCTGATCATGCACTGATCACGTGACTGATCATGCACTGATCACGTGTACTGATCATGCACTGATCACGTGGCTATCATGCACTGCTCACGTGGCTGATCATGCATGATCACGCCTACCATGTACTGGTCACATGACTGATCATGCACTGATCACGTGACTGATCATGCAGTGATCACGTGGCTATCATGCACTACTCACGTGGCTGATCATGCAATGATCATGTACTACCATGCAGGTCACGTGAATGATCATACACCCATCAGGTGACTGATCATGCACTGATCACGTGGCTATCATGCACTGATCCGAGACTGATCATGCACTGATCACGTCATCATGCACTGATCACGAGACTGCCCATGCACTGATCACGTGGATGATCATACACTAATCATGTGACAGATCATGCACTGATCACGTGGCTGATCATGCACTGATACCGTGACTGAGCATGGACTGATCACATGACTATCATGTAGTGATCACGTGACTTAATGGCGCTGATCATGTGACTGATCATGCGCTGATCATGTTTGCTATCATACACTGATCATGTGCCTCTGGAGGCAATAAACAAAGAGCTGAGTAGGCACGATCAAACAGTCAGCAGGCAATAATCATGGAACTCAGCTGTGAGGAATCATGCTGCTCAGCTGGCAATAATCAAGCAGCTGAGCAGGCAGGAATTCGGCACAGCTGGCAATTGTCAAGCAGATGACAGGCAGGAATCGTGCAGCTCAGCTGGCAATTGTCAAGCAGATGAGCAGACAGTAATCACGCAGCTCAGCAGGCCCAGATCACGTGACTGAGCATGCACTGTTCACGTGGCTGATCATACACTGATCACGTGGCTCATCATGCACTGATCATGATCATCACTGATCACGTGGCTGATCATACTAATCACGTAACTGATCCTGCACTGATCACGTGGCTCATCATGCACTGATCACGTGGCTGATCACACTGATCACGTGACTGATCATGCACTGATCACGTGGCTATCATGCACTGATCACGTGGATGATCATGCACTGATCACGTGGCTGATCACACACTGATCACGTGACTGATGCACTGATCACGTGGCTATCATGCACTGATCACGTGGCTATCATGCACTGATCATGTGGCTGATCATGCAATGATCACGTATGCTCCATGTACTGGTCACGTGACTGATCATGCACTGATCACGTGATTGATCATGCACTGATCACGTGGCTGATCATGCACTGATCACGTGGCTGATCATGCACTGATCACGTGCTGATCATGCACTGATCACGTGACTGATCATGCACTGATCACGTGGCTGATCATACTGATCACGTGGCTGATCATGCACTGATCACGTAGCTACCATGTACTGGTCACGTGACTGATCATGCAACTGATCCGTGTTGATCATGCACTGATCATGTGGCTGATCATGCACTGATCATGGCTGATCATGCACTGATCACGTGGCTATCATGCACTGATCATGTTGATCAGGCAATGATCATGCTTCACCATGCTGATCACGTGACTGATCATGCACTGATCACGTGGCTGATCATGCACTGATCATGGCTGATCATGCACTGATCATGGCTGATCATGCACTGATCACACTGATCATGCACTGATCACGAGACTGATCATGCACTGTTCACGTCCTATCATGCACTGATCACATGACTGCCATGCACTGATCACGTGGATGATCATACACTAATCACGTGACAGATCATGCACTGATCACGTGGCTGATCATGCACTGATACCGTGACTGAGCATGGACTGATCACATGACTATCATGTAGTGATCACGTGACAATGGCGCTGATCATGTGACTGATCATGCTGATCATGTTTGCTATCATACACTGATCATGTGCCTCTGGAGGCAATAAACAAAGAGCTGAGTAGGCACAAATCAAACAGTCAGCAGGCAATAATCATGGAACTCAGGTGTGAGGAATCATGCTGCTCAGCTGGCAATAATCAAGCAGCTGAGCAGGCAGGAATTCGCAGCACAGCTGGCAATTGTCAAGCAGATGACAGGCAGGAATCGTGCAGCTCAGCTGGCAATTGTCAAGCAGATGAGCAGACAGTAATCACGCAGCTCAGCAGGCCCAGATCGCGTGACTGAGCATGCACTGTTCACGTGGCTGATCATGCACTGATCACGTGACTGATCATGCACTGATCACGTGGCTATCATGCTCTGCTCACGTGGCTGATCATGCACTGTCCATCACTGACAACCATGCTGATCACGTGGCTGATCATGCACTGATCACGTAATTGATCCTGCACTGATCACGTGGCTCATCATGCACTGATCACGTGGCTGATCACACATGTATCACGTGACTGATCATGCACTGATCACGTGGCTCATCATGCACTGATCACGTGGCTGATCATGCACTGATCACGTGGATATCATGCACTGATCATGTGGCTGATCACACACGTGATCACATGACTGATCATGCACTGATCACGTGGCTATCATGCACTGATCACGTGGCTATCATGCACTGATCGTGGCTGATCAGGCAATGATCACGTACCTACCATGTACTGGTCACGTGACTGATCATGCACTGAGCACGTAATTGATCATGCACTGATCATGTGGCTGATCATGCACTGATCACGTGGCTGATCATGCACTGATCACGTACTGATCATGCACTGATCACGTGACTGATCATGCACTGATCACGTGGCTATCATGCACTGATTACTTGGCTGGACATGCACTGATCATGTGCCTGGTCATGCACTGATCACGTGGCTGATCATGCACTGATCACATGACTGATCATGCACTGATCACGTGTCTGATCATGCACTGATCACGTGGCTATCATGCACTGCTCACGTGGGTGATCATGCCATGATCACGCAGCTACCATGTACTGGTCACATGACTGATCATGCACTGATCACGTGACTGATCATGCACTGATCACGTGGCTATCATGAACTACTCACGTGGCTGATCATGCAATGATCATGTAGCTACCATGTACAGGTCACGTGAATGATCATACACCCATCAGGTGACTGATCATGCACTGATCACGTGGCTATCATGCACTGATCACGAGACTGATCATGCACTGTTCACGTCTATATCATGCACTGATCACATGACTGCCCATGCACTGATCACGTGGATGATCATACACTAATCATGTGACAGATCATGCACTGATCACGTGGCTGATCATGCACTGATACCGTGACTGAGCATGGACTGATCACATGACTATCATGTAGTGATCACGTGACTTAATGGCGCTGATCATGTGACTGATCATGCGCTGATCATGTTTGCTATCATACACTGATCATGTGCCTCTGGAGGCAATAAACAAAGAGCTGAGTAGGCACGAATCAAACAGTCAGCAGGCAATAATCATGGAACTCAGGTGTGAGGAATCATGCTGCTCAGCTGGCAATAATCAAGCAGCTGAACAGGGAGGAATTATGCAGCGCTGGCAATTGTCAAGCAGATGACAGGCAGGAATCGTGCAGCTCAGCTGGCAATTGTCAAGCAGATGAGCAGACAGTAATCACGCAGCTCAGCAGGCCAGATCACGTGACTGAGCATGCACTGTTCACGTGGCTGATCATACACTGATCACGTAATGATCATGCACTGATCACGTGGCTATCATGCACTGATCACGTGGCTGATCATGCACTGTTCACGTGGCTGATCACACACTGATCACGTGGACATGATCATGCACTGATCACGTGGCTGACTCAGGCACTGATCACGTGGCTGATCATACTCTGCTCACGTAACTCATGCACACATCACGTGGCTATCATACACCATCACGTGGCTCGTCATGGAATGATCACGTAGCAACCATATACTGATCACGTGACTGATCATGCAAGATCACGTAAATGATCATGCACTGTTCACGTGACTGATCATGTACTGATCACGTGACTGATCATGCACTGATCACGTGGCTATCATGCTCTGCTCCACGTGGCTGCTCATGCACACGATCGCATGCTAACCATGTACTGGTCATGTGACTGATCATGCACTGATCACGTAATTCATCCTGCACTGATCACGTGGCTCATCATGCACTGATCACGTGGCTGATCACACTGATCACGTGACTGATCATGCACTGGTCCGTGGCTCTCATGCGCTGATCACGTGGCTGTCATGCACTGATCACGTGGCTGTCATGCACTGATCACGTGGATATCATGCACTGATCATGTGGCTGATCACACGTATCACATGACTGATCATGCACTGATCACGTGGCTATCATGCACTGATCACGTGGCTATCATGCACTGATCACGTGGCTTATCAGGCAATGATCGCACGTAGCTACCATGTACTGGTCACGTAACTGATCATGCACTGAGCACGTAATTGATCATGCACTGATCACGTGGCTGATCATGCTGATCACGTGGCTGATCATACACTGATCACGTAACTGATCATGCACTGATCACGTGACTGATCATGCACTGATCCGCGTGGCTATCATGCACTGATCACTTGGCTGATCATACAATCACGTGCCTGGTCATCACACTGATCACGTGGCTGATCATGCACTGATCACATGACTGATCATGCACTGATCACGTGACTGATCATGCACTGATCACGTGGCTATCATGCACTGCTCACGTGGCTGATCATGCATGATCACGCAGCTACGCATGTACTGGTCACATGACTGATCATGCACTGATCACGTGACTGATCATGCAGTGATCACGTGGCTATCATGACTACTCACAGTGGCTGATCATGCAATGATCATGTAGCTATCATGTACAGGTCACGTGAATGATCATACACCCATCACGGTGACTGATCATGCACTGATCACGTGGCTATCATGCACTGATCACGAGACTGATCATGCACTGTTCACGTCTATCATGCACTGATCACACTGACTGCCCGTGCACTGATCGTGGATGATCATACACTAATCTTGTGACAGATCATGCACTGATCACGTGGCTGATCATGCACTGATACCGTGACTGAGCATGGACTGATCACATGACTATCATGTAGTGATCACGTGACTTAATGGCGCTGATCATGTGACTGATCATGCGCTGATCATGTTTGCTATCATACACTGATCATGTGCCTCTGGAGGCAATAAACAAAGAGCTGAGTAGGCACGAATCAAACAGTCAGCAGGCAATAATCATGGAACTCAGGTGTGAGAGAATCATGCTGCTCAGCTGGCAATAATCAAGCAGCTGAGCAGGCAGGAATTACGCAGCACAGCTGGCAATTGTCAAGCAGATGACAGGCAGGAATCGTGCAGCTCAGCTGGCAATTGTCAAGCAGATGAGCAGACAGTAATCACGCAGCTCAGCAGGCCCTGATCACGTGACTGAGCATGCACTGTTCACGTGGCTGATCATACACTGATCACGTGATGATCATGCACTGATCACTTGGATATCATGCACTGATCACGTGGCTGATCATACACTGTTCACGTGTCTGACCATGCACTGATCACGTGGCTGATCATACACTGCTCACGTAACTGATCATGCACTGATCGCGTGGCTATCATGCACTGATCACGTGGCTGAACATGCACTGTTCACGTGGCTGATCACACACCTGCGTGACATATCATCATGCACTGATCACGTGGCACTCATGCACTGATCACGTGGCTGATCATACTCTGCTCACGTAACTCATGCACATCATCCGTGGCTATCATGCACTGCTCACGTGGCTCGTCATGGAATGATCACGTAGCAACCATATACACACATGCTGTGACTGATCATGCAAAGATCACGTAAATGATCATGCACTGTTCACGGAGGCTGATCATGTACTGATCACGTGACTGATCATTGATCACGTGGTACATCATGCTCTGCTCACGTGGCTGATCATGCATACGATCACGTAGCAACCATGTCCTGGTCACGTGACTGATCATGCACTGATCACGTGTTGATCCTGCACTGATCACGTGGCTCATCATGCACTGATCACGTGGCTGATCACACATGTATCGTGACTGATCATGCACTGATCACGTCTCATGCACTGATCACGTGGCTGTCATGCACTGATCACGTGGATATCATGCACTGATCACGTGATCACCGTATCACATGACTGATCATGCACTGATCACGTGGCTATCATGCACTGATCACGTGGCTATCATGCACTGATCACGTGGCTGATCAGAACAGCAATCCACGTAGCTACCATGTACTGGTCACGTGACTGATCATGCACTGATCATAATGATCATGCACTGATCATGGGCTGATCATGCACTGATCACGTGGCTGATCATGCACTGATCACATATGATCATGCACTGATCGTGACTGATCATGCACTGATCACGTGGCTATCATGCACTGATCACTTGGCTGGACATACACTGATCACGTGCCTGGTCACGCACTGATCACGTGGCTGATCATGCACTGATCACGTGACTGATCATGCACTGATCACGTGTCTGATCATGCACTGATCACGTGGCTATCATGCACTGCTCACGTGGCTGCGCATGATCACGCAGCTACCATGCACTGGTCACATGACTGATCATGCACTGATCACGTGACTGATCATGCAGTGATCACGTGGCTATCATGAACTACTCACGTGGCTGATCATGCAATGATCATGTAGCTACCATGTACAGGTCACGTGAATGATCACACCCATCAGGTGACTGATCATGCACTGATCACGTGGCTATCATGCACTGATCAAGAGACTGATCATGCACTGTTCACGTCTATATCATGCACTGATCACATGACTGCCATGCACTGATCACGTGGATGATCATACACTAATCTTGTGACAGATCATGCACTGATCACGTGGCTGATCATGCACTGATACCGTGACTGAGCATGGACTGATCACATGACTATCATGTAGTGATCACGTGACTTAATGGCGCTGATCATGTGACTGATCATGCGCTGATCATGTTTGCTATCATACACTGATCATGTGCCTCTGGAGGCAATAAACAAAGAGCTGAGTAGACGAATCAAACAGTCAGCAGGCAATAATCATGGAACTCAGCTGAGGAATCATGCTGCTCAGCTGGCAATAATCAAGCAGCTGAGCAGGCAGGAATTACGCAGCACAGCTGGCAATTATCAAGCAGATGACAGGCAGGAATCGTGCAGCTCAGCTAGCAATTGTCAAGCAGATGAACAGACAGTAATCACGCAGCTCAGCAGGCCCAGATCACGTGACTGAGCATGCACTGTTCACGTGGCTGATCATACACTGATCACGTGATCATGCACTGATCACTTGGATATCATGCACTGATCACGTGGCTGATCATGCACTGTTCACGTGTCTGACCATGCACTGATCACGTGGCTGATCATGCACTGCTCACGTAACTGATCATGCACTGATCACGTGGCTATCATGCACTGATCACGTGGCTGAACATGCACTGTTCACGTGGCTGATCACACACCTGTCACGTGACATATCATGCGATCACGTGGACTCATGCACTGATCACGTGGCTGATCATATGCTCATCATCATCACGTGTGGCTCATGCACTGCTCACGTGGCTCGTCATGGAATGATCACGTACAACCATATACTGGTAACGTGACTGATCATGCAAATCACGTAAATGATCATGCACTGTTCACGTGACTGATCATGTACTGATCACGTGACTGATCATGCACTGACCACGTGGCTATCATGCTCTGCTCACGTGGCTGATCATGCAACGATCACGTAGCAACCATGTAGTGGTCACGTGACTGATCATGCACTGATCACGTAATTGATCCTGCACTGATCGCGTGTCATCATACTGATCACGTGGCTGATCACACATGTATCACGTGACTGATCATGCACTGATCGTGGCTCTCATGCACTGATCACGTGGCTGTCATGCACTGATCACGTGGATATCATGCACTGATCACGTGGCTGATCACACACGTATCACATGACTGATCATGCACTGATCGCGTGGCTATCATGCACTGATCACGTGGCTATCATGCACTGATCACGTGGCTGATCATGCAATGATCACGTAGCTACCATGTATGGTCGTGATCATGCACTGATCACGTAATTGATCATGCACTGATCATGTGGCTGATCATGCACTGATCACGTGGCTGATCATACACTGATCACATACTGATCATGCACTGATCACGTGACTGATCATGCACTGATCACGTGCTGATCATGCACTGATCACTTGGCTGGACATGCACTGATCACGTGCCTGGTCATGCACTGATCACGTGGCTGATCATGCACTGATCACGTGACTGATCATGCACTGATCACGTGGCTGATCATGCACTGATCACGTGGCTATCATGCACTGCTCACGTGGCTGATCATGCATGATCACGCAGCTACCATGTACTGGTCACATGACTGATGCACTGATCACGTGACTGATCATGCAGTGATCACGTGGATCATGCACTCTCCGTGGCGATCATGCAATGATCATGTAGCTACATGCAGGTCACGTGAATGATCGCCACCCATCAGGTAATCATGCACTGATCACGTGGCTATCATGCACTGATCACGAGACTGATCATGCACTGATCCACGTCTATATCATGCACTGATCACATGACTGCCCATGCACTGATCACGTGGCTGCATACACTATCATCGTGACAGATCATGCACTGATCACGTGGCTGATCATGCACTGATCACGTGGCTGATCATGCACTGATCACATGGCTATCATGCACTGATCATGGCTGATCATGCACTGATCACGTGACTGATCATGCACTGATCACGTGGCTATCATGCACTGATCACGTGGCTATGGCACTGATCATGGCTGTCATGCATGATCATGCTTCTGCATGCACTGGTCATGTGGCTGATCACTGATCACGTAATTGATCATGCACTGATCACGTGGCTGATCATGCACTGATCACGTGGCTGATCATGCACTGATCACGTGACTGATCATGCTGATCACGTGACGCTGATCATGCACTGATCACGTGGCTATCATGCACTGATCATGGCTGATCATGCAATGATCATGGCTACGTACTGGTCACGTGATCATGCACTGATCACGTGATTGATCATGCACTGATCACGTGGCTGATCATGCACTGATCACGTGGCTGATCACACTGATCACGTGACTGATCATGCACTGATCACGTGCCTGATCACGTGGCTGATCATGCACTGATCACGTGGCTGATCATGCACTGATCACGTGGCTGATCATGCACTGATCACGTCTGATCATGCACTGATCACGTGGCTATCATGCACTGCTCACGTGGCTGATCATGCCATGATCACGCGCTACCATGTACTGGTCACGTGACTGATCATGCACTGATCACGTGACTGATCATGCAGTGATCACGTGGCTATCATGCACTACTCACGTGGCTGATCATGCAATGATCATGTAGCTACCATGTACAGGTCACGTGAATGATCATACACCCATCAGGTGACTGATCATGCACTGATCACGTAGCTATCATGCACTGATCACGTGACTGATCATGCACTGATCACGTCTATATCATGCACTGATCACATGACTGCCCATGCACTGATCACGTGGATGATCATACTAATCTTGTGACAGATCATGCACTGATCACGTGGCTGATCATGCACTGATACCGTGACTGAGCATGGACTGATCACATGACTATCATGTAGTGATCACGTGACTTAATGGCGCTGATCATGTGACTGATCATGCGCTGATCATGTTTGCTATCATACACTGATCATGTGCCTCTGGAGGCAATAAACAAAGAGCTGAGTAGGCACGAATCAAACAGTCAGCAGGCAATAATCATGGAACTCAGGTGTGAGGAATCATGCTGCTCAGCTGGCAATAATCAAGCAGCTGAACAGGCAGGAATTATGCAGCACAGCTGGCAATTGTCAAGCAGATGACAGGCAGGAATCGTGCAGCTCAGCTGGCAATTGTCAAGCAGATGAGCAGACAGTAATCACGCAGCTCAGCAGGCCCAGATCACGTGACTGAGCATGCACTGTTCACGTGGCTGATCATATACTGATCACGTGATGATCATGCACTGATCACTGGATATCATGCACTGATCACGTGGCTGATCATACACTGTTCACGTGTCTGATGCACTGATCACGTGGCTGATCATACACTGCTCACGTAACTGATCATGCACTGATCACGTGGCTATCATGCACTGATCACGTGGCTGAACATGCACTGTTCACGTGGCTGATCACACACCTGTCACGTGACATATCATGCACTGATCACGTGGCTCATGCACTGATCACGTGGCTGATCATACTCTGCTCACGTAACTCATGCACATCACGTGGCTATCATGCACTGCTCACGTGGCTCGTCATGGAATGATCACGTGCAACCATATACTGGTAACGTGACTGATCATGCACAGATCACGTAAATGATCATGCACTGTTCACGTGACTGATCATGTACTGATCACGTGACTGATCATGCACTGATCACGTGGCTATCATGCTCTGCTCACGTGGCTGATCATGCAGCGATCACGTAGCAACCATGTACTGGTCACGTGACTGATCATGCACTGATCACGTAATTGATCCTGCACTGATCACGTGGCTCATCATGCACTGATCACGTGGCTGATCACACATGTATCACGTGACTGATCATGCACTGATCCCGTGGCTATCATGCACTGATCACGTGGCTGATCATGCACTGATCACGTGGATATCATGCACTGATCATGGCTGATCACACGTATCACATGACTGATCATGCACTGATCACGTGGCTATCATGCACTGATCACGTGGCTATCATGCACTGATCACGTGGCTGATCATGCAATGATCACGTAGCTACCATGTACTGGTCACGTGCTGATGCACTGATCACGTGACTGATCATGCACTAATCACGTGGCTGATCATGCACTGATCACGTGGCTGATCATGCACTGATCACGTAACTGATCATGCACTGATCACGTTGACTGATCATGCTGATCACGTGACTGGTCATCACTGTCACGTGGCTGATCATGCACTGATCACGTGACTGATCATGCACTGATCACGTGGCTGATCATGCACTGATCACGTGGCTATCATGCACTGATCACGTGGATGATGTCCATGATCACGCAGCTACCATGTACTGATCACGTGACTGATCATGCACTGATCACGTGACTGATCATGCACTGATCACGTGGCTCATGCACTGATCACGTGGCTGATCATGCACTGATCACGTGGCTATCATACTGATCACGTGGCTGATCACACACTATCACATGACTGATCATGCACTGATCACGTGGCTATCATGCACTGATCACGTGGCTATCATGCACTGATCTCGTGGCTGACCAGGCAATGATCACGTAGCTACCATGCACTGATCACGTAACTGATCATGCACTGATCACGTAGTGATCATGCACTGATCACGTGGCTGATCATGCACTGATCCACGTGGCTGATCATGCACTGATCACGTAACTGATCATGCACTGATCACGTGACTGATCATGCACTGATCACGTGGCTATCATGCACTGATCACGTGGCTGATCATGCACTGATCATGCTGGTCATGCACTGATCACGTGGCTGATCATGCACTGATCACGTGACTGATCATGCACTGATCACGTGACTGATCATGCACTGATCACGTGGCTATCACTGCTCACGTGGCTGATCATGCCTGATCACGCAGCTACCATGTACTGGTCACATGACTGATCATGCACTGATCACGTGACTGATCATGCACTGATCACGTGCTCTCATGCTCAGAACTACTCATGTAGCAATCATGCAATGATCATGTAGCTACCATGTACAGGTCACGTGAATGATCATACACCCATCAGGTGACTGATCATGCACTGATCACGTGGCTATCATGCACTGATCACGTGACTGATCATGCACTGATCACGTCTATATCATGCACTGATCACATGACTGCCCATGCACTGATCACGTGGATGATCATACACTAATCACGTGACAGATCATGCACTGATCACGTGGCTGATCATGCACTGATACCGTGACTGAGCATGGACTGATCACATGACTATCATGTAGTGATCACGTGACTTAATGGCGCTGATCATGTGACTGATCATGCGCTGATCATGTTTGCTATCATACACTGATCATGTGCCTCTGGAGGCAATAAACAAAGAGCTGAGTAGGCACGAATCAAACAGTCAGCAGGCAATAATCATGGAACTCAGGTGTGAGGAATCATGCTGCTCAGCTGGCAATAATCAAGCAGCTGAGCAGGCAGGAATTAGCAGCACAGCAATTGTCAAGCAGATGACAGGCAGGAATCGTGCAGCTCAGCTGGCAATTGTCAAGCAGATGAGCAGACAGTAATCACGCAGCTCAGCAGGCCCTGATCACGTGACTGAGCATGCACTGTTCACGTGGCTGATCATACACTGATCACGTGATGATCATGCACTGATCACTTGGATATCATGCACTGATCACGTGGCTGATCATACACTGTTCACGTGTCTGACCATGCACTGATCACGTGGCTGATCATACACTGCTCACGTAACTGATCATGCACTGATCACGTGGCTATCATGCACTGATCACGTGGCTGAACATGCACTGTTCACGTGGCTGATCACACACCTGTCACGTGACATATCATGCACTGATCACGTGGCACTCATGCACTGATCACGTGGCTGATCATACTCTGCTCACGTAACTCATGCACATCACGTGGCTATCATGCACTGCTCACGTGGCTGTCATGGAATGATCACGTAGCAACCATATACTGATCACGTGACTGATCATGCACTGATCACGTAAATGATCATGCACTGTTCACGTGACTGATCATGTACTGATCGCGTGACTGATCATGCACTGATCACGTGCTATCATGCTCTGCTCACGTGGCTGATCATGCACGATCACGTAGACCATTACTGGTCACGTGACTGATCATGCACTGATCACGTAATTGATCTGCACTGATCGTGGCTCATCATGCACTGATCACGTGGCTGATCACACGTATCACGTGACTGATCATGCACTGATCACGTGGCTCTCATGCACTGATCGTGGCTATCATGCTGATCACGTGGATATCATGCACTGATCACGTGGCTGATCACACACGTATCACGTGACTGATCATGCACTGATCACGTGGCTATCATGCACTGATCACGTGGCTATCATGCACTGATCACGTGGCTGATCATGCATGATCACGTGGCTATCATGCACTGATCACGAGCTGATCATGCACTGATCACGTAGCTATCATGCACTGATCACGTGGCTGATCATGCACTGATCACGGCTGATCATGCACTGATCTGACTGATCATGCACTGATCACGTGACTGATCATGCACTGATCACGTGGCTATCATGCACTGATCACGTGGCTGATCACATGATCACGTAGCTACCATGCACTGGTCACGTGACTGATCATGCACTGATCGTATTGATCATGCACTGATCACGTGGCTGATCATGCACTGATCACGTGGCTGATCATGCACTGATCACGTGACATCATGCACTGATCACGTGGCTGGCATGCACTGATCACGTGGCTGATCATGCACTGATCACGTGCTGATCATGCTGATCACGTGACTGATCATGCACTGATCACGTGGCTATCATGCACTGCTCACGTGGCTGATCATGCATGATCACGCAGCTACCATGTACTGTCATGACTGATCATGCACTGATCACGTGACTGATCATGCACTGATCACGTGGCTATCATGCACTACTCACGTGGCTGATCATGCAATGATCATGTAGCTACCATGCACAGGTCACGTGAATGATCACCATCAGGTGACTGATCATGCACTGATCACGTGGCTATCATGCACTGATCACGTGACTGATCATGCACTGATCACGTCTATATCATGCACTGATCACATGACTGCCCGTGCTCTGATCACGTGGATGATCATACACTAATCATGTGACAGATCATGCACTGATCACGTGGCTGATCATGCACTGATACCGTGACTGAGCATGGACTGATCACATGACTATCATGTAGTGATCACGTGACTTAATGGCGCTGATCATGTGACTGATCATGCGCTGATCATGTTTGCTATCATACACTGATCATGTGCCTCTGGAGGCAATAAACAAAGAGCTGAGTAGGCACGATCAAACAGTCAGCAGGCAATAATCATGGAACTCAGGTGTGAGGAATCATGCTGCTCAGCTGGCAATAATCAAGCAGCTGAGCAGGCAGGAATTACACCACAGCTGGCAATTGTCAAGCAGATGACAGGCAGGAATCGTGCAGCTCAGCTGGCAATTGTCAAGCAGATGAGCAGACAGTAATCACGCAGCTCAGCAGGCCCAGATCACGTGACTGAGCATGCACTGTTCACGTGGCTGATCATGCACTGATCACGTGATTGATCATGCACTGATCACTTGGATATCATGCACTGATCACGTGGCTGATCATACACTGTTCACGTGTCTGACCATGCACTGATCACGTGGCTGATCATACACTGCTCACGTAACTGATCATGCACTGATCACGTGGCTATCATGCACTGATCACGTGGCTGAACATGCACTGTCACGTGGCTGATCACACACTGTCACGTGACATATCATGCACTGATCACGGCTGACTCATGCACTGATCACGTGGCTGATCATACTCTGCTCACGTAACTCATGCACATCACGTGGCTATCATGCACTGCTCACGTGGCTCGTCATGGAATGATCACGTAGCAACCATATACTGGCACGTGACTGATCAAAGATCGTAATGATCATGCACTGTCACGTGACTGATCATGCTGATCACGTGACTGATCATGCGATCACGTGGCTATCATGCACTGCTCACGTGGCTGATCATGCACGATCACGTAGCAACCATGTACTGGTCACGTGACTGATCATGCACTGATCACGTAATTGATCATGCACTGATCACGTGGCTCATCATCCACTGATCACGTGGCTGATCATGCACTGATCACGTGACTGATCATGCACTGATCACGTGGCTCTCATGCACTGATCACGTGGCTGTCATGCACTGATCACGTAGATATCATGCACTGATCACGTGGCTGATCGTATCACATGACTGATCATGCACTGATCACGTGCTATCATACTGATCACGAAGCTATCATGCACTGATCACGTGGCTGATCATGCATGATCACGCATGCTTCCATGTACTGGTCACGTAACTGATCATGCACTGATCGTGAAGTGATCATGCACTGATCACGTGGCTGATCATGCACTGATCACGTGGCTGATCATACACTGATCACGTAACTGATCATGCACTGATCACGTGACTGATCATGCACTGATCACGTGGCTATCATGCACTGATCACGTGGCTGATCATGCACTGATCACGTAGCTACCATGTACTGGTCACGTGACTGATCATGCACTGATCACGTATTGATCATGCACTGATCATGTGGCTGATCATGCACTGATCACGTGGCTGATCATGCACTGATCACGTAACTGATCATGCACTGATCACGTGGCTTCACTGATCACGTGGCTGATCATGCACTGATCACGTGCTATCATGCACTGATCACGTGACTGATCATGCACTGATCACGTGACTGATCATGCACTGATCACGTGGCTATCATGCACTGCTCACGTGGCTGATCATGCATGATCACGGCTACCATGTACTGGTCACATGACTGATCATGCACTGATCACGTGACTGATCATGCAGTGATCACGTGGCTATCATGCACTACTCACGTGGCTGATCATGCAATGATCATGTAGCTACCATGTACAGGTCACGTGAATGATCATACACCCATCAGGTGACTGATCATGCACTGATCACGTGGCTATCATGCACTGATCACGAGACTGATCATGCACTGATCACGTCTATATCATGCACTGATCACGTGACTGCATCATGCACTGATCACGTGGATGATCATACACTAATCATGTGACAGATCATGCACTGATCACGTGGCTGATCATGCACTGATACCGTGACTGAGCATGGACTGATCACATGACTATCATGTAGTGATCACGTGACTTAATGGCGCTGATCATGTGACTGATCATGCGCTGATCATGTTTGCTATCATACACTGATCATGTGCCTCTGGAGGCAATAAACAAAGAGCTGAGTAGGCACGAATCAAACAGTCAGCAGGCAATAATCATGGAACTCAGGTGTGAGGAATCATGCTGCTCAGCTGGCAATAATCAAGCAGCTGAACAGGCAGGAATTATGCAGCACAGCTGGCAATTGTCAAGCAGATGACAGGCAGGATCGTGCAGCTCAGCTGGCAATTGTCAAGCAGATGAGCAGACAGTAATCACGCAGCTCAGCAGGCCCAGATCACGTGACTGAGCATGCACTGTTCACGTGGCTGATCATACGCTGATCACGTGATTGATCATGCACTGATCACGGATATCATGCACTGATCACGTGGCTGATCATACACTGTTCACGTGTCTGACCATGCACTGATCACGTGGCTGATCATACACTGCTCACGTAACTGATCATGCACTGATCACGTGGCTATCATGCACTGATCACGTGGCTGAACATGCACTGTTCACGTGGCTGATCACACACGTCACGTGACATATCATGCACTGATCACGTGGCACTCATGCACTGATCACGTGGCTGATCATACTCTGCTCACGTAACTCATGCACATCACGTGGCTATCATGCTGCTCACGTGGCTCGATCATGGAATGATCACGTAGCACATATACTGTCACGTGACTGATCATACAAAGATCACGTAAATGATCATGCACTGTTCACGTGACTGATCATGCACTGATCACGTGACTGATCATGCACTGATCACGTGGCTATCATGCACTGCTCACGTGGCTGATCATGCATGATCATAGCAACCATGTACTGGTCACGTGGCTGATCATGCACTGATCACGTAATTGATCATGCACTGATCACGTGGCTCTCATCATGCACTGATCACGTGGCTGATCACACATGTATCACGTGACTGATCATGCACTGATCACGTGGCTCTCATGCACTGATCACGTGGCTGATCATGCACTGATCACGTGGATATCATGCACTGATCACGTGGCTGATCACACTATCCACAGGCTGATCATGCACTGATCACGTGGCTATCATGCACTGATCACGTGGCTGATCATGCACTGATCACGTGGCTTATCATGCACTGATCACACGGCTGATCATGTACTGATCACGTAACTGATCATGCACTGATCACGTAATTGATCATGCACTGATCACGTGGCTGATCATGCACACTGATCACGTGGCTGATCATGCACTGATCACAACTGATCATGCACTGATCACGTGACTGATCATGCACTGATCACGTGGCTGATCATGCACTGATCACGTGGCTGATCATGCACTGATCACGTGGCTGATCATGCACTGATCTCGTGTCGATCATGCGCACTGATGCACGTGGCTATCATGCACTTCTCACGTGGCTGATCATGCACTGATCACGCCTACCATGTACTGGTCATGACTGATCATGCACTGATCACGTGACTGATCATGCAGTGATCACGTGGCTATCATGCACTACTCGCGTGGCTGATCATGCAATGATCATGTAGCTACCATGTGGTCACGTGAATGATCATACACCATCAGGTGACTGATCATGCACTGATCACGTGGCTATCATGCACTGATCACGAGACTGATCATGCACTGTTCGTCTATATCATGCACTGATCACATGACTGCCCATGCACTGATCACGTGGATGATCATACACTAATCATGTGACAGATCATGCACTGATCACGTGGCTGATCATGCACTGATACCGTGACTGAGCATGGACTGATCACACGACTATCATGTAGTGATCACGTGACTTAATGGCGCTGATCATGTGACTGATCATGCGCTGATCATGTTTGCTATCATACACTGATCATGTGCCTCTGGAGGCAATAAACAAAGAGCTGAGTAGGCACGAATCAAACAGTCAGGCAATAATCATGGAACTCAGGTGTGAGGAATCATGCTGCTCAGCTGGCAATAATCAAGCAGCTGAGCAGGCAGGAATTACGCAGCACAGCTGGCAATTATCAAGCAGATGACAGGCAGGAATCGTGCAGCTCAGCTGGCAATTGTCAAGCAGATGAGCAGACAGTAATCACGCAGCTCAGCAGGCCCAGATCACGTGACTGAGCATGCACTGTTCACGTGGCTGATCATACACTGATCACGTGATGATCATGCACTGATCACTTGGATATCATGCACTGATCACGTGGCTGATACACTGTTCATGTCTGACCATGCACTGATCACGTGGCTGATCATACACTGCTCACGTATGATCATGCACTGATCACGTGGCTATCATGCACTGATCACGTGGCTGAACATGCACTGTTCACGTGGCTGATCACACACCTGTCACGTGACATATCATGCACTGATCACGTGGCACTCATGCACTGATCACGTGGCTGATCATACTCTGCTCACGTAACTCATGCACACATCACGTGGCTATCATGCACTGCTCACGTGGCTCGTCATGGAATGATCACGTAGCAACCATATACTGGTCACGTGACTGATCATGCAAAGATCACGAAATGATCATGCACTGTTCACGTGACTGATCATGTACTGATCACGTGACTGATCATGCACTGATCACGTGGCTATCATGCACTGCTCACGTGGCTGATCATGCAGATCACGTAGCAACCATGTACTGGTCACGTGACTGATCATGCACTGATCACGTAATTGATCCTGCACTGATCACGTGGCTCATCATGCACTGATCACGTGGCTGATCACACACTGTATCACGTGACTGATCATGCACTGATCACGTGGCTATCATGCACTGATCACGTGGCTATCATGCACTGATCACGTGGATATCATGCACTGATCACGTGGCTGATCATGCACTATCACGTATGACTGATCATGCACTGATCACGTGGCTATCATGCACTGATCACGTGGCTGATCATGCACTGATCACGTAGCTACCATGCACTGATCACGTGTGATCATGCACTGCGTGACTGATCATGCACTGATCACGTGGCTGATCATGCACTGATCACGTGGCTGATCATGCACTGATCACGTGGCTGATCATGCACTGATCACATGTGGCTGATCATGCTGATCGTGGCTATCATGCACTGATCACGTGGCTGATCATGCACTGATCACGTGCATATCATGCTGATCACGGCTGACATACTGATGCATCGTTGATCACGTGTATGCACTGCTCACGTGGCTGATCATGCACTGATCACGTGGCTGATCATGCACTGATCACGTGGCTATCATGCACTGATCATGCAAGATCATGCACTGATCACGTGGCTGATCATGCACTGATCACGTGGCTATCATGCACTGATCCACGTGACTGTCATGCACTGATCACGTGGCTGATCATGCACTGATGCAGTCGTGGCTGATCATTGCATGATGATCGCGGCGGCTGATATCATACACTGATCACGTGACTGATCATGCACTGATCACGTGACTGATCATGCACTGATCACGTGGCTATCATGCACTGATCCGCAGACTGATCAT
>NW_026894910.1:0-59028 GCF_032452875.1 Bos javanicus
TGATCATACACTGCTCACGTAACTGATCATGCACTGATCATGGCTATCATGCACTGATCACGTGGCTGAACATGCACTGTTCACGTGGCTGATCACACCTGATCACGTGACATATCATGCACTGATCACGTGGCACTCATGCACTGATCACGTGGCTGATCATACTCTGCTCACGTAACTCATGCACATCACGTGGCTATCATGCACTGCTCACGTGGCTCGTCATGGAATGATCACGTAGCAACCATATGCTGTAACGTGACTGATCATGCAAAGATCACGTAAATGATCATGCACTGTTCGTGACTGATCATGTACACTGATCACGTGACTGATCATGCACTGACCACGTGGCTATCATGCTCTGCTCACGTGGCTGATCATGCGATCACGTGTAGCAACCATGTACTGGTCACGTGACTGATCATGCACTGATCACGTAATTGATCCTGCACTGATCACGTGGCTCATGCGCACTGATCACGTGGCTGATCACACATGTATCGCGTGACTGATCATGCACTGATCACGTGGCTCTCATGCACTGATCGCGTGGCTGTCATGCACTGATCACGTGGATATCATGCACTGATCATGTGGCTGATCACACCGCGTATCACATGACTGATCATGCACTGATCACGTGGCTATCATGCACTGATCGCGTGGCTATCATGCACTGATCACGTGGCTGATCAGGCAATGATCACGTGGCTGACCATGTACTGGTCACGTGCTGATCATGCACTGACCGTATTGATCATGCACTGATCATGTGGCTGATCATGCACTGATCCGTGGCTGATGCACTGATCACATAACTGATCATGCACTGATCCGCGTGACTGATCATGCACTGATCACGTGGCTATCATGCACTGATCACTTGGCTGGACATACACTGATCACGTGCCTGGTCATGCACTGATCACGTGGCTGATCATGCACTGATCACGTGACTGATCATGCACTGATCTGCGTGTCTGATCATGCACTGATCGCGTGGCTATCATGCACTGCTCACGTGGCTGATCATGCCATGATCACGCGGCTACCATGTACTGGTCACATGACTGATCATGCACTGATCACGTGAGCTGATCATGCAGTGATCGCGTGGCTATCATGAACTACTCACGTGGCTGATCATGCAATGATCATGTAGCTACCATGTACAGGTCGCGTGAATGATCATACACCCATCAGGTGACTGATCATGCACTGATCGCGTGGCTATCATGCACTGATCACGAGACTGATCATGCACTGTTCACGTCTATATCATGCACTGATCACATGACTGCCCGTGCACTGATCGCGTGGATGATCATACACTAATCTTGTGACAGATCATGCACTGATCACGTGGCTGATCATGCACTGATACCGTGACTGAGCATGGACTGATCACATGACTATCATGTAGTGATCACGTGACTTAATGGCGCTGATCATGTGACTGATCATGCGCTGATCATGTTTGCTATCATACACTGATCATGTGCCTCTGGAGGCAATAAACAAGAGCTGAGTAGGCACGAATCAAACAGTCAGCAGGCAATAATCATGGAACTCAGGTGTGAGGAATCATGCTGCTCAGCTGGCAATAATCAAGCAGCTGAGCAGGCGGGAATTACGCAGCACAGCTGGCAATTGTCAAGCAGATGACAGGCAGGAATCGTGCAGCTCAGCTGGCAATTGTCAAGCAGATGAGCAGACAGTAATCACGCAGCTCAAGATCACGTGACTGAGCATGCACTGTTCACGTGGCTGATCATACACTGATCACGTGATGATCATGCACTGATCACTTGGATATCATGCACTGATCACGTGGCTGATCATACACTGTTCACGTGTCTGACCATGCACTGATCACGTGGCTGATCACACTGCTCACGTAACTGATCATGCACTGATCACGTGGCTATCATGCACTGATCACGTGGCTGAACATGCACTGTTCACGTGGCTGATCACACACCTGTCACGTGACATATCATGCACTGATCGCGTGGCACTGCACGCTGATCACGTGGCTGATCATACTCTGCTCACGTAACTCATGCACATCACACGTGGCTATCATGCACTGCTCACGTGGCTGCGTCATGGAATGATCACGTGCAACCATATACTGGTAACGTGACTGATCATGCAAAGATCACGTAAATGATCATGCACTGTTCACGTGACTGATCATGTACTGATCGCGTGACTGATCATGCACTGACCACGTGGCTATCATGCTCTGCTCACGTGGCTGATCATGCAGCGATCGCGTAGCAACCATGTACTGGTCACGTGACTGATCATGCACTGATCACGTAATTGATCCTGCACTGATCACGTGGCTCATCATGCACTGATCACGTGGCTGATCACACATGTATCGCGTGACTGATCATGCACTGATCCCGTGGCTCTCATGCACTGATCACGTGGCTGTCATGCACTGATCACGTGGATATCATGCACTGATCATGTGGCTGATCACACCGTATCACATGACTGATCATGCACTGATCACGTGGCTATCATGCACTGATCGCGTGGCTATCATGCACTGATCACGTGGCTTATCAGGCAATGATCGCGTAGCTACCATGTACTGGTCACGTGACTGATCATGCACTGAGCGCGTAATTGATCATGCACTGATCATGTGGCTGATCATGCACTGATCACGTGGCTGATCATACACTGATCACATAACTGATCATGCACTGATCACGTGACTGATGCACTGATCGCGTGGCTATCATGCACTGATCACTTGGCTGACATGCACACTGATCACGTGCCTGGTCATGCACTGATCACGTGGCTGATGCACTGATCCGTGACTGATCATGCACTGATCGCGTGTCTGATCATGCACTGATCACGTGGCTATCATGCACTGCTCACGTGGCTGATCATGCAATGATCCGTGCAACCATGCACGGTCACGTGGCTGATCATGCACTGATCACGTGGCTGATCATGCACTGATCGCGTGGCTGATCATGCACTGATCGCGTGGCTGATCATGCACTGCGTGTCTGATCATCTGCTCGTGGCTGATCATGCACTCCAGTGGCTGATCATCACTGCTGATGCGCGGCTACCATGTACTGGTCACATGACTGATCATGCACTGATCACGTGACTGATCATGCAGTGATCACGTGGCTATCATGAACTACTCACGTGGCTGATCATGCAATGATCATGTAGCTACCATGTACAGGTCACGTGAATGATCATACACCCATCAGGTGACTGATCATGCACTGATCACGTGGCTATCATGCACTGATCACGAGACTGATCATGCACTGTTCGCGTCTATATCATGCACTGATCACATGACTGCCGTGCACTGATCACGTGGATGATCATACACTAATCTTGTGACAGATCATGCACTGATCGCGTGGCTGATCATGCACTGATACCGTGACTGAGCATGGACTGATCACATGACTATCATGTAGTGATCACGTGACTTAATGGCGCTGATCATGTGACTGATCATGCGCTGACATCGTGTTGCTATCATACACTGATCATGTGCCTCTGGAGGCAATAAACAAAGAGCTGAGTAGGCACGAATCAAACAGTCAGCAGGCAATAATCATGGAACTCAGGTGTGAGGAATCATGCTGCTCAGCTGGCAATAATCAAGCAGCTGAGCAGGCAGGAATTACGCAGCACAGCTGGCAATTGTCAAGCAGATGACAGGCAGGAATCGTGCAGCTCAGCTGGCAATTGTCAAGCAGATGAGCAGACAGTAATCACGCAGCTCAGCAGGCCCAGATCACGTGACTGAGCATGCACTGTTCACGTGGCTGATCATACACTGATCACGTGATGATCATGCACTGATCACTTGGATATCATGCACTGATCACGTGGCTGATCATACACTGTTCACGTGTCTGACCATGCACTGATCACGTGGCTGATCATACACTGCTCACGCGTAACTGATCATGCACTGATCACGTGGCTATCATGCACTGATCACGTGGCTGAACATGCACTGTTCACGTGGCTGATCACACACCTGTCACGTGACATATCATGCACTGATCACGTGGCACTCATGCACTGATCGTGGCTGATCATACTCTGCTCACGTAACTCATGCACACATCACGTGGCTATCATGCACTGCTCACGTGGCTCGTCATGGAATGATCACGTAGCAACCATATACTGGTAACGTGACTGATCATGCAAAGATCACGTAAATGATCATGCACTGTTCGCGTGACTGATCATGTACTGATCACGTGACTGATCATGCACTGACCATGGCTATCATGCTCTGCTCACGTGGCTGATCATGCGCGATCACGTAGCAACCATGTACTGGTCACGTGACTGATCATGCACTGATCACGTAATTGATCCTGCACTGATCACGTGGCTCATCATGCACTGATCCGTGGCTGATCACACATGTATCGCGTGACTGATCATGCACTGATCCCGTGGCTCTCATGCACTGATCACGTGGCTGTCATGCACTGATCACGTGGATATCATGCACTGATCACGTGGCTGATCACACGTGATCACATGACTGATCATGCACTGATCACGTGGCTATCATGCACTGATCGCGTGGCTATCATGCACTGATCACGTGGCTGATCAGGCAATGATCGCGTGTACCATGCTGAGTCACGTGACTGATCATGCACTGATCACGTAATTGATCATGCACTGATCATGTGGCTGATCATGCACTGATCACGTGGCTGATCATGCACACTGATCACATAACTGATCATGCACTGATCACGTGACTGATCATGCACTGATCACGTGGCTATCATGCACTGATCATGGCTGGACATCACTGATCACGTGCCTGGTCATGCACTGATCACGTGGCTGATCATGCACTGATCACGTGACTGATCATGCACTGATCCGTGTCTGATCATGCACTGATCACGTGGCTATCATGCACTGCTCACGTGGCTGATCATGCCATGATCACGCAGCTACCATGTACTGGTCACATGACTGATCATGCACTGATCACGTGACTGATCATGCAGTGATCACGTGGCTATCATGAACTACTCACGTGGCTGATCATGCAATGATCATGTAGCTACCATGTACAGGTCACGTGAATGATCATACACCCATCAGGTGACTGATCATGCACTGATCACGTGGCTATCATGCACTGATCGAGACTGATCATGCACTGTTCACGTCTATATCATGCACTGATCACATGACTGCCCGTTCACTGATCACGTGGATGATCATACACTAATCTTGTGACAGATCATGCACTGATCACGTGGCTGATCATGCACTGATACCGTGACTGAGCATGGACTGATCACATGACTATCATGTAGTGATCACGTGACTTAATGGCGCTGATCATGTGACTGATCATGCGCTGATCATGTTTGCTATCATACACTGATCATGTGCCTCTGGAGGCAATAAACAAAGAGCTGAGTGGCACGAATCAAACAGTCAGCAGGCAATAATCATGGAACTCAGGTGTGAGGAATCATGCTGCTCAGCTGGCAATAATCAAGCAGCTGAGCAGGCAGGAATTACGCAGCACAGCTGGCAGTGTCAAGCAGATGACAGGCAGGAATCGTGCAGCTCAGCTGGCAATTGTCAAGCAGATGAGCAGACAGTAATCACGCAGCTCAGCAGGCCCAGATCACGTGACTGAGCATGCACTGTTCACGTGGCTGATCATACACTGATCACGTGATGATCATGCACTGATCACGGATATCATGCACTGATCCGTGGCTATCATGCACTGATCACGTGGCTGAACATGCACTGTTCACGTGGCTGATCACACACTGCTCACGTGACTCATGCACTGATCACGTGGCACTCATGCACTGATCACGTGGCTGATCATACTCTGCTCACGTAACTCATGCACACATCACGTGGCTATCATGCACTGCTCACGTGGCTGTCATGGAATGATCACGTAGCCGATATACTGTACGTGACTGATCAGCAAAGATCACGTAAATGATCATGCACTGTTCACGTGACTGATCATGTACTGATCACGTGACTGATCATGCACTGACCACGTGGCTATCATGCGCTGCCACGTGGCTGATCATGCACGATCACGTAGCAACCATGTACTGGTCACGTGACTGATCATGCACTGATCACGTAATTGATCCTGCACTGATCGCGTGGCTCATCATGCACTGATCACGTGGCTGATCACACCTGTATCCGTGACTGATCATGCACTGATCACGTGGCTCTCATGCACTGATCACGTGGCTGTCATGCACTGATCACGTGGATATCATGCACTGATCACGTGGCTGATCACGCACGTATCACATGACTGATCATGCACTGATCACGTGGCTATCATGCACTGATCACGTGCTATCATATGCACTGATCACGTGGCTGATCAGGCAATGATCACGTAGCTACCATGTACTGGTCACGTGACTGATCATGCACTGAGCACGTAATTGATCATGCACTGATCATGTGGCTGATCATGCACTGATCACGTGGCTGATCATACACTGATCACATAACTGATCATGCACTGATCGCGTGACTGATCATGCACTGATCGCGTGGCTGATCATGCACTGATCACTTGGCTGGACATACACTGATCCGTGCCTGGTCATGCACTGATCGCGTGGCTGATCATGCACTGATCACGTGACTGATCATGCACTGATCTGCGTGTCTGATCATGCACTGATCACGTGGCTATCATGCACTGCTCCACGTGGCTGATCATGCCGCCAGATCCGCAGCTACCATGTACTGGTCACATGACTGATCATGCACTGATCACGTGACTGATCATGCAGTGATCACGTGGCTATCATGAACTACTCACGTGGCTGATCATGCAATGATCATGGCTACCATGTACAGGTCACGTGAATGATCCTACACCCATCAGGTGACTGATCATGCACTGATCACGTGGCTATCATGCACTGATCACGAGACTGATCATGCACTGTTCACGTCTATATCATGCACTGATCACATGACTGCCCGTGCACTGATCACGTGGATGATCATACACTAATCTTGTGACAGATCATGCACTGATCACGTGGCTGATCATGCACTGATACCGTGACTGAGCATGGACTGATCACATGACTATCATGTAGTGATCACGTGACTTAATGGCGCTGATCATGTGACTGATCATGCGCTGATCATGTTTGCTATCATACACTGATCATGTGCCTCTGGTGGCAATAAACAAAGAGCTGAGTAGGCACGAATCAAACAGTCAGCAGGCAATAATCATGGAACTCAGGTGTGAGGAATCATGCTGCTCAGCTGGCAATAATCAAGCAGCTGAGCAGGCAGGAATTACGCAGCACAGCTGGCAATTGTCAAGCAGATGACAGGCAGGAATCGTGCAGCTCAGCTGGCAATTGTCAAGCAGATGAGCAGACAGTAATCACGCAGCTCAGCAGGCCCAGATCACGTGACTGAGCATGCACTGTTCACGTGGCTGATCATACACTGATCACGTGATGATCATGCACTGATCACTTGGATATCATGCACTGATCACGTGGCTGATCATACACTGTTCACGTGTCTGACCATGCACTGATCGCGTGGCTGATCATACACTGCTCACGTAACTGATCATGCACTGATCACGTGGCTATCATGCACTGATCACGTGGCTGAACATGCACTGTTCACGTGGCTGATCACACACTGTCACGTGACATATCATGCACTGATCACGTGGCACTCATGCACTGATCACGTGGCTGATCATACTCTGCTCACGTAACTCATGCACACATCGCGTGGCTATCATGCACTGCTCACGTGGCTCGTCATGGAATGATCACGTAGCAACCATATACTGGAGCGTGACTGATCATGCAAAGATCACGTAAATGATCATGCACTGTTCACGTGACTGATCATGTACTGATCACGTGACTGATCATGCACTGACCCGGTAATGGCTATCATGCTCTGCTCGTGGCTGATCATGCAACGATCACGTAGCAACCATGTACTGGTCGCGTGACTGATCATGCACTGATCGCGTAATTGATCCTGCACTGATCACGTGGCTCATCATGCACTGATCACGTGGCTGATCACACATGTATCACGTGACTGATCATGCACTGATCCCGTGGCTCTCATGCACTGATCGCGTGGCTGTCATGCACTGATCGCGTGGATATCATGCACTGATCACGTGGCTGATCACACGCGTATCACATGACTGATCATGCACTGATCACGTGGCTATCATGCACTGATCACGTGGCTGATCAGGCAATGATCACGTGGCTACCATGTACTGGTCACGTGACTGATCATGCACTGATCGCGTAATTGATCATGCACTGATCATGTGGCTGATCATGCACTGATCACGTGGCTGATCATACACTGATCACATAACTGATCATGCACTGATCACGTGACTGATCATGCACTGATCGCGTGGCTATCATGCACTGATCACTTGGCTGGACATACACTGATCACGTGCCTGGTCATGCACTGATCACGTGGCTGATCATGCACTGATCACGTGACTGATCATGCACTGATCTCGTGTCTGATCATGCACTGATCGCGTGGCTATCATGCACTGCTCACGTGGCTGATCATGCCATGATCGCGCAGCTACCATGTACTGGTCACATGACTGATCATGCACTGATCACGTGACTGATCATGCAGTGATCACGTGGCTATCATGAACTACTCACGTGGCTGATCATGCAATGATCATGTAGCTACCATGTACAGGTCACGTGAATGATCACACCCATCAGGTGACTGATCATGCACTGATCACGTGGCTATCATGCACTGATCACGAGACTGATCATGCACTGTTCACGTCTATATCATGCACTGATCACATGACTGCCCGTGCACTGATCACGTGGATGATCATACACTAATCTTGTGACAGATCATGCACTGATCACGTGGCTGATCATGCACTGATACGTGACTGAGCATGGACTGATCACATGACTATCATGTAGTGATCACGTGACTTAATGGCGCTGATCATGTGACTGATCATCGCTGATCATGTTTGCTATCATACACTGATCATGTGCCTCTGGAGGCAATAAACAAAGAGCTGAGTAGGCACGAATCAAACAGTCAGCAGGCAATAATCATGGAACACAGGTGTGAGGAATCATGCTGCTCAGCTGGCAATAATCAAGCAGCTGAGCAGGCAGGAATTACGCAGCACAGCTGGCAATTGTCAAGCAGATGACAGGCAGGAATCGTGCAGCTCAGCTGGCAATTGTCAAGCAGATGAGCAGACAGTAATCACGCAGCTCAGCAGGCCCAGATCACGTGACTGAGCATGCACTGTTCACGTGGCTGATCATACACTGATCACGTGATGATCATGCACTGATCACTTGGATATCATGCACTGATCACGTGGCTGATCATGCACTGTTCACGTGTCTGACCATGCACTGATCGCGTGGCTGATCATACACTGCTCACGTAACTGATCATGCACTGATCACGTGGCTATCATGCACTGATCGCGTGGCTGAACATGCACTGTTCGCGTGGCTGATCACACACCTGTCACGTGACATATCATGCACTGATCACGTGGCACTCATGCACTGATCACGTGGCTGATCATACTCTGCTCACGTAACTCATGCACACATCCGTGGCTATCATGCACTGCTCACGTGGCTCGTCATGGAATGATCGTAGCAACCATATACTGGTCACGTGACTGATCATGCAAAGATCACGTAAATGATCATGCACTGTTCACGTGACTGATCATGTACTGATCACGTGACTGATCATGCACTGACCACGTGGCTATCATGCTCTGCTCACGTGGCTGATCATGCAGCGATCGCGTAGCAACCATGTACTGGTCACGTGACTGATCATGCACTGATCACGTAATTGATCCTGCACTGATCACGTGGCTCATCATGCACTGATCACGTGGCTGATCACACATGTATCACGTGACTGATCATGCACTGATCCGTGGCTCTCATGCACTGATCACGTGGCTGTCATGCACTGATCACGTGGATATCATGCACTGATCACGTGGCTGATCACACGCGTATCACATGACTGATCATGCACTGATCATCACGTGGCTATCATGCACTGATCACGTGGCTGATCAGGCAATGATCATAGCTACCATGTACTGGTCGCGTGACTGATCATGCACTGAGCGCGTAATTGATCATGCACTGATCATGTGGCTGATCATGCACTGATCACGTGGCTGATCATACACTGATCACATAACTGATCATGCACTGATCACGTGACTGATCATGCACTGATCACGTGGCTATCATGCACTGATCACTTGGCTGGACATACACTGATCACGTGCCTGGTCATGCACTGATCACGTGGCTGATCATGCACTGATCACGTGACTGATCATGCACTGATCGCGTGTCTGATCATGCACTGATCACGTGGCTATCATGCACTGCTCACGTGGCTGATCATGCCATGATCACGCAGCTACCATGTACTGGTCACATGACTGATCATGCACTGATCGCGTGACTGATCATGCAGTGATCACGTGGCTATCATGAACTACTCACGTGGCTGATCATGCAATGATCATGTAGCTACCATGTACAGGTCACGTGAATGATCATACACCCATCAGGTGACTGATCATGCACTGATCACGTGGCTATCATGCACTGATCACGAGACTGATCATGCACTGTTCGCGTCTATATCATGCACTGATCACATGACTGCCGTGCACTGATCACGTGGATGATCATACACTAATCTTGTGACAGATCATGCACTGATCACGTGGCTGATCATGCACTGATACCGTGACTGAGCATGGACTGATCACATGACTATCATGTAGTGATCACGTGACTTAATGGCGCTGATCATGTGACTGATCATGCGCTGATCATGTTTGCTATCATACACTGATCATGTGCCTCTGGAGGCAATAAACAAAGAGCTGAGTAGGCACGAATCAAACAGTCAGCAGGCAATAATCATGGAACTCAGGTGTGAGGAATCATGCTGCTCAGCTGGCAATAATCAAGCAGCTGAGCAGGCAGGAATTACGCAGCACAGCTGGCAATTGTCAAGCAGATGACAGGCAGGAATCGTGCAGCTCAGCTGGCAATTGTCAAGCAGATGAGCAGACAGTAATCACGCAGCTCAGCAGGCCCAGATCACGTGACTGAGCATGCACTGTTCACGTGGCTGATCATACACTGATCACGTGATGATCATGCTGATCACGGATATCATGCACTGATCACGTGGCTGATCATACACTGTTCACGTGTCTGACCATGCACTGATCACGTGGCTGATCATACACTGCTCACGTAACTGATCATGCACTGATCACGTGGCTATCATGCACTGATCACGTGGCTGAACATGCACTGTTCACGTGGCTGATCACACACCTGTCACGTGACATATCATGCACTGATCACGTGGCACTCATGCACTGATCACGTGGCTGATCATACTCTGCTCACGTAACTCATGCACATCGCGTGGCTATCATGCACTGCTCACGTGGCTCGTCATGGAATGATCACGTGCAACCATATACTGGTAACGTGACTGATCATGCAAAGATCACGTAAATGATCATGCACTGTTCACGTGACTGATCATGTACTGATCACGTGACTGATCATGCACTGACCACGTGGCTATCATGCTCTGCTCACGTGGCTGATCATGCAGCGATCACGTAGCAACCATGTAGTCACGTGACTGATCATGCACTGATCACGTAATTGATCCTGCACTGATCACGTGGCTCATCATGCACTGATCACGTGGCTGATCACACATGTATCACGTGACTGATCATGCACTGATCCCGTGGCTCTCATGCACTGATCACGTGGCTGTCATGCTGATCACGTGGATATCATGCACTGATCACGTGGCTGATCACACACGTATCACATGACTGATCATGCACTGATCACGTGGCTATCATGCACTGATCACGTGGCTGATCAGGCAATGATCAGTAGCTACCATGTACTGGTCGCGTGACTGATCATGCACTGATCACGTAATTGATCATGCACTGATCATGTGGCTGATCATGCACTGATCACGTGGCTGATCATACACTGATCACATAACTGATCATGCACTGATCACGTGACTGATCATGCACTGATCGCGTGGCTATCATGCACTGATCACTTGGCTGACCATGCACTGATCACGTGGCTGGTCATGCACTGATCGCGTGGCTGATCATGCACTGATCACGTGACTGATCATGCACTGATCGCGTGTCTGATCATGCACTGATCGCGTGGCTATCATGCACTGCTCACGTGGCTGATCATGCCATGATCACGCGGCTACCATGTACTGGTCACGTGACTGATCATGCACTGATCACGTGACTGATCATGCAGTGATCGCGTGGCTATCATGAACTACTCACGTGGCTGATCATGCAATGATCATGTGGCTACCATGTACAGGTCACGTGAATGATCATACACCCATCAGGTGACTGATCATGCACTGATCACGTGGCTATCATGCACTGATCACGAGACTGATCATGCACTGTTCGCGTCTATATCATGCACTGATCACATGACTGCCCGTGCACTGATCACGTGGATGATCATACACTAATCTTGTGACAGATCATGCACTGATCGCGTGGCTGATCATGCACTGATACCGTGACTGAGCATGGACTGATCACATGACTATCATGTAGTGATCACGTGACTTAATGGCGCTGATCATGTGACTGATCATGCGCTGATCATGTTTGCTATCATACACTGATCATGTGCCTCTGGAGGCAATAAACAAAGAGCTGAGTAGGCACGAATCAAACAGTCAGCAGGCAATAATCATGGAACACAGGTGTGAGGAATCATGCTGCTCAGCTGGCAATAATCAAGCAGCTGAGCAGGCAGGAATTCGGCACAGCTGGCAATTGTCAAGCAGATGACAGGCAGGAATCGTGCAGCTCAGCTGGCAATTGTCAAGCAGATGAGCAGACAGTAATCACGCAGCTCAGCAGGCCCAGATCACGTGACTGAGCATGCACTGTTCGCGTGGCTGATCATACACTGATCACGTGATGATCATGCACTGATCACTTGGATATCATGCACTGATCACGTGGCTGATCATACACTGTTCACGTGGCTGACCATGATCCACATCATGCTGCTTATCATGCACTGATCACGTGGCTGAACATGCACTGTTCGCGTGGCTGATCACACACCTGTCACGTGACATATCATGCACTGATCACGTGGCACTCATGCACTGATCACGTGGCTGATCATACTCTGCTCACGTAACTCATGCACACATCGCGTGGCTATCATGCACTGCTCACGTGGCTCGTCATGGAATGATCACGTAGCAACCATATACTGGTAACGTGACTGATCATGCAAAGATCACGTAAATGATCATGCACTGTTCACGTGACTGATCATGTACTGATCACGTGACTGATCATGCACTGACCACGTGGCTATCATGCTCTGCTCACGTGGCTGATCATGCACGGTCCGTGGCAACTGATCATGCACTGATCACGTAATTGATCCTGCACTGATCACGTGGCTCATCATGCACTGATCACGTGGCTGATCACACATGTATCACGTGACTGATCATGCACTGATCCCGTGGCTCTCATGCACTGATCCGTGTCGCGTCATGCACTGATCACGTGGCTATCATGCACTGATCACGTGGCTGATCATGCACTGATCACGTGGCTGATCATGCACTGATCACGTGGCTGATCATGCTGATCACAGTGGCTATCATGCACTGATCATGGCTGATCAGGCACTGATCGCGTGGCTGACCATGCACTGATCATGACTGATCATGCACTGATCGCGTGACTGATCATGCACTGATCACGTGGCTGATCATGCACTGATCACGTGGCTGATCATGCACTGATCACGTGGCTGATCATGCACTGATCGCGTGGCTGATCATGCACTGATCACGTGGCTGATCATGCACTGATCGTGGCTGATCATGCACTGATCACGTGACTGATCATGCACTGATCTCGTGTCTGATCATGCACTGATCACGTGGCTATCATGCACTGCTCACGTGGCTGATCATGCCATGATCACGCAGCTACCATGTACTGGTCACATGACTGATCATGCACTGATCACGTGACTGATCATGCAGTGATCACGTGGCTATCATGAACTACTCGCGTGGCTGATCATGCAATGATCATGTAGCTACCATGTACAGGTCGCGTGAATGATCATACACCCATCAGGTGACTGATCATGCACTGATCACGTGGCTATCATGCACTGATCACGAGACTGATCATGCACTGTTCACGTCTATATCATGCACTGATCACATGACTGCCCGTGCACTGATCGCGTGGATGATCATACACTAATCTTGTGACAGATCATGCACTGATCACGTGGCTGATCATGCACTGATACCGTGACTGAGCATGGACTGATCACATGACTATCATGTAGTGATCACGTGACTTAATGGCGCTGATCATGTGACTGATCATGCGCTGATCATGTTTGCTATCATACACTGATCATGTGCCTCTGGAGGCAATAAACAAAGAGCTGAGTAGGCGCGCAAACAGTCAGCAGGCAATAATCATGGAACTCAGGTGTGAGGAATCATGCTGCTCAGCTGGCAATAATCAAGCAGCTGAGCAGGCAGGAATTACGCAGCACAGCTGGCAATTGTCAAGCAGATGACAGGCAGGAATCGTGCAGCTCAGCTGGCAATTGTCAAGCAGATGAGCAGACAGTAATCACGCAGCTCAGCAGGCCCAGATCACGTGACTGAGCATGCACTGTTCACGTGGCTGATCATACACTGATCACGTGATGATCATGCACTGATCACTGATATCATGCACTGATCACGTGGCTGATCATACACTGTTCACGTGTCTGACCATGCACTGATCACGTGGCTGATCATACACTGCTCACGTAACTGATCATGCACTGATCACGTGGCTATCATGCACTGATCACGTGGCTGAACATGCACTGTTCACGTGGCTGATCACACACTGTCACGTGACATATCATGCACTGATCACGTGGCACTCATACTGATCACGTGGCTGATCATACTCTGCTCACGTAACTCATGCACATCACGTGGCTATCATGCACTGCTCACGTGGCCGATCATGCAGAATGATCACGTAGCAACCATATACTGGTCGCGTGACTGATCATGTACTGATCACGTGACTGATCATGCACTGACCACGTGGCTATCATGCTCTGCTCACGTGGCTGATCATGCAGCGATCGTAGCAACCATGTACTGGTCATGACTGATCATGCACTGATCACGTAATTGATCCTGCACTGATCACGTGGCTCATCATGCACTGATCACGTGGCTGATCACACATGTATCGCGTGACTGATCATGCACTGATCCGTGGCTCTCATGCACTGATCACGTGGCTGTCATGCACTGATCACGTGGATATCATGCTGCACTGATCATGGCTGATCTGCGTATCACGTGACTGATCATGCAGATCCGTGAGCTGTCATGCACTGATCACGTGGCTATCATGCACTGATCACGTGGCTGATCAGGCAACAGCCGATCACGCTCTATGTACTGGTGCGTGACTGATCATGCACTGATCACGTATTGATCATGCACTGATCACGTGGCTGATCATGCACTGATCACGTGGCTGATCATACACTGATCACGTGACTGATCATGCACTGATCACGTGACTGATCATGCACTGATCACGTGGCTGATCATGCACTGATCACGTGGCTGGACATACACTGATCCGTGCCTGGTCATGCACTGATCACGTGGCTGATCATGCACTGATCGCGTGACTGATCATGCACTGATCTCGTGTCTGATCATGCACTGATCACGTGGCTATCATGCACTGCTCACGTGGCTGATCATGCCATGATCGCGGCTACCATGTACTGGTCACATGACTGATCATGCACTGATCACGTGACTGATCATGCAGTGATCACGTGGCTATCATGAACTACTCACGTGGCTGATCATGCAATGATCATGGCTACCATGTACAGGTCACGTGAATGATCATACACCCATCAGGTGACTGATCATGCACTGATCACGTGGCTATCATGCACTGATCGAGACTGATCATGCACTGTTCGCGTCTATATCATGCACTGATCACATGACTGCCCGTGCACTGATCGCGTGGATGATCATACACTAATCTTGTGACAGATCATGCACTGATCACGTGGCTGATCATGCACTGATACCGTGACTGAGCATGGACTGATCACATGACTATCATGTAGTGATCACGTGACTTAATGGCGCTGATCATGTGACTGATCATGCGCTGATCATGTTTGCTATCATACACTGATCATGTGCCTCTGGAGGCAATAAACAAAGAGCTGAGTAGGCACAGATCAAACAGTCAGCAGGCAATAATCATGGAACTCAGGTGTGAGGAATCATGCTGCTCAGCTGGCAATAATCAAGCAGCTGAGCAGGCAGGAATTAGCACAGCTGGCAATTGTCAAGCAGATGACAGGCGGGAATCGTGCAGCTCAGCTGGCAATTGTCAAGCAGATGAGCAGACAGTAATCACGCAGCTCAGCAGGCCCAGATCACGTGACTGAGCATGCACTGTTCGCGTGGCTGATCATACACTGATCGCGTGATGATCATGCACTGATCGCGGATATCATGCACTGATCACGTGGCTGATCATACACTGTTCACGTGTCTGACCATGCACTGATCACGTGGCTGATCACACTGCTCGCGTAACTGATCATGCACTGATCACGTGGCTATCATGCACTGATCACGTGGCTGAACATGCACTGTTCCCGTGGCTGATCACACACACATCTGATGACATATCATGCACTGATCACGTGGCACTCATGCACTGATCACGTGGCTGATCATACTCTGCTCATGCTCATGCACACATCACGTGGCTATCATGCACTGCTCCCGTGGCTGATCATGGAATGATCACGTGGCAACCATATACTGGTCACGTGACTGATCATGCACTGATCACGCTGATCATGCACTGATCACGTGGCTATCATGCACTGATCACGGCTGACACCACTGTCCGTGCCTGATCATGTACACTGATCACGTGGCTGATCATGCATGCACTGATCACATGAGTGATCATGCACTGATCATGTCTGATCATGCACTGATCACGTGGCTATCATGCATCGCCTGCTCACGTGGCTGATCATGCACTGATCCGCGTAGCAACCTGCATGTACTGGTCACATGATGCTGATCGCACGTCCGCGTGATGGCTGATCATGCACTGATCACGTGACTATCATGCACTGATCACGTGGCTGATCATGCACTGATCACGTGGCTGATCACACACTGTCACGTGATATCATGCACTGATCACGTGGCATCATGCACTGATCACGTGGCTGATCGCACTGATCACGTAACTGCATGCACATCCGTGGCTATCGCACTGATCGGTGACTGTCATGCAATGATCGCGTGAGCTATCATGCTGTGTCACGTGGCTGATCATGCACTGATCCGCGTCTGATCATGCACTGATCACGTGACTGATCATGCACTGATCACGTGACTGATCATGCACTGATCCGTGGCTATCATGCACTGGTCACGTGACTGATCATGGCGATCACGTAACCATGTACTGGTCACGTGTGATCATGCACTGATCGCGTAATTGATCATGCACTGATCACGTCATCGCGCTGATCACGTGCACAAATCATGTAAACAGCTGATCGCACTGATCACTGATCTCATGCACTGATCGCGTGGCTGTCATGCACTGATCACGTGGCTATCATGCACTGATCCGCGTATTGATGCTGCGTATCATGACTGATCATGCTGATCACGGCTATCATGCTGATCACGTGGCTATCATGCACTGATCGCGTGGCTGATCATGATCACGTGGTTATCATGCTGCTGAATGCGGCTGATCATGCACTGATCACGTGGCTGATCATGCACTGATCACGTGGCTGATCATGCACTGATCACGTGATCATACACTGATCACGTAACTGATCATGCACTGATCACGTGACTGATCATGCACTGATCACGTGGCTATCATGCACTGATCACGTGGCTGATCATACACTGATCACGTGACTGGTCATGCACTGATCACGTGGCTGATCATGCACTGATCGCGTGACTGATCATGCACTGATCACGTGTGATCATGCACTGATCACGTGGCTATCATGCACTGCTCACGTGGCTGATCATGCATGATCACGCAGCTACCATGTACTGGTCACATGACTGATCATGCACTGATCACGTGACTGATCATGCAGTGATCGCGTGGCTATCATGAACTACTCACGTGGCTGATCATGCAATGATCATGTAGCTACCATGTACAGGTCACGTGAATGATCATACACCCATCAGGTGACTGATCATGCACTGATCACGTGGCTATCATGCACTGATCGCGGACTGATCATGCACTGATCACGTCTATATCATGCACTGATCACATGACTGCCCGTGCACTGATCACGTGGATGACCATACACTAATCATGTGACAGATCATGCACTGATCACGTGGCTGATCATGCACTGATACCGTGACTGAGCATGGACTGATCACGTGACTATCATGTAGTGATCACGTGACTTAATGGCGCTGATCATGTGACTGATCATGCGCTGATCATGTTTGCTATCATACACTGATCATGTGCCTCTGGAGGCAATAAACAAAGAGCTGAGTAGGCACGAATCAAACAGTCAGCAGGCAATAATCATGGAACTCAGGTGTGAGGAATCATGCTGCTCAGCTGGCAATAATCAAGCAGCTGAGCAGGCAGGAATTACGCAGCACAGCTGGCAATTGTCAAGCAGATGACAGGCAGGAATCGTGCAGCTCAGCTGGCAATTGTCAAGCAGATGAGCAGACAGTAATCACGCAGCTCAGCAGGCCCAGATCACGTGACTGAGCATGCACTGTTCACGTGGCTGATCATACACTGATCACGTGATGATCATGCACTGATCACTTGGATATCATGCACTGATCACGTGGCTGATCATACACTGTTCACGTGTCTGACCATGCACTGATCACGTGGCTGATCATACACTGCTCATCGTAACTGATCATGCACTGATCACGTGGCTATCATGCACTGATCACGTGGCTGAACATGCACTGTTCGCGTGGCTGATCACACACCTGTCACGTGACATATCATGCACTGATCACGTGGCACTCATGCACTGATCACGTGGCTGATCATACTCTGCTCACGTAACTCATGCACACATCACGTGGCTATCATGCACTGCTCACGTGGCTCGTCATGGAATGATCACGTAGCAACCATATACTGGTAACGTGACTGATCATGCAAGATCACGTAAATGATCATGCACTGTTCACGTGACTGATCATGTACTGATCACGTGACTGATCATGCACTGATCACGTGGCTATCATGCACTGCTCACGTGGCTGATCATGCAGATCACGTAGCAACCATGTACTGGTCACGTGACTGATCATGCACTGATCACGTAATTGATCCTGCACTGATCACGTGGCTCATCATGCACTGATCACGTGGCTGATCACACATGTATCACGTGACTGATCATGCACTGATCACGTGGCTCTCATGCACTGATCACGTGGCTGTCATGCACTGATCACGTGGATATCATGCACTGATCACGTGGCTGATCACACACGTATCACATGACTGATCATGCACTGATCACGTGGCTATCATGCACTGATCGCGTGGCTATCATGCACTGATCACGTGGCTGATCGGGCACTGATCAGCATCATGCACTGGTCACGTGACTGATCATGCACTGAGCGCGTAATTGATCATGCACTGATCACGTGGCTGATCATGCACTGATCACGTGGCTGATCACACACTGATCACGTGACTGATCATGCACTGATCACGTGACTGATCATGCACTGATCACGTGGCTATCATGCACTGATCACGTGGCTGATCATGCACTGATCACGTGGCTGATCATGCACTGATCACGTGGCTGATCATGCACTGATCACGTGACTGATCATGCACTGATCACGTGACTGATCATGCACTGATCACGTGGCTATCATGCACTGATCACGTGGCTGATCATGCACTGATCACGCCTACCATGTACTGGTCACGTGACTGATCATGCACTGATCACGTGACTGATCATGCACTGATCACGTGGCTATCATGCACTGATCACGTGGCTGATCATGCAATGATCATGTAGCTACCATGTACTGGTCACGTGAATGATCATACACTGATCAGGTGACTGATCATGCACTGATCACGTGGCTATCATGCACTGATCACGTGACTGATCATGCACTGATCACGTCTATATCATGCACTGATCATGACTGATCATGCACTGATCACGTGGCTGATCACACTGTCACGTGACATATCATGCACTGATCACGTGGCTCATGCACTGATCACGTGGCTGATCATGCACTGATCACGTGACTCATGCACACATCACGTGGCTATCATGCACTGATCACGTGGCTGATCATGAATGATCACGTAGCACCATATACTGTCACGTGACTGATCATGCACTGATCATGGAAATGATCATGCACTGTTCACGTGACTGATCATGCACTGATCACGTGACTGATCATGCACTGATCACGTGGCTATCATGCACTGCTCACGTGGCTGATCATGCACTGATCACGTAGCTACCATGCACTGGTCACGTGACTGATCATGCACTGATCACGTAACTGATCATGCACTGATCACGTGGCTGATCATGCACTGATCACGTGGCTGATCATGCATGATCACGTGACTGATCATGCACTGATCACGTGGCTCTCATGCACTGATCACGTGGCTGATCATGCACTGATCACGTGGATATCATGCACTGATCACGTGGCTGATCACACACTATCACATGACTGATCATGCACTGATCACGTGGCTATCATGCACTGATCACGTGGCTATCATGCACTGATCACGTGGCTGATCATGCAATGATCACGTAGCTACCATGTACTGGTCACGTGACTGATCATGCACTGATCGCGTAATTGATCATGCACTGATCACGTGGCTGATCATGCACTGATCACGTGGCTGATCATGCACTGATCACGTAACTGATCATGCACTGATCACGTGACTGATCATGCACTGATCACGTGGCTATCATGCACTGATCACGTGGCTGACATCACTGATCACGTGCTGATCATGCACTGATCACGTGGCTGATCATGCACTGATCACGTGACTGATCATGCACTGATCACGTGACTGATCATGCACTGATCGCGTGGCTATCATGCACTGCTCACGTGGCTGATCATGCATGATCACGCAGCTACTACATGTACTGGTCACATGACTGATCATGCACTGATCACGTGACTGATCATGCAGTGATCACGTGGCTATCATGCACTACTCACGTGGCTGATCATGCAATGATCATGTAGCTACCATGTACAGGTCACGTGAATGATCATACACCCATCAGGTGACTGATCATGCACTGATCGCGTGGCTATCATGCACTGATCACGAGACTGATCATGCACTGATCACGTCTATATCATGCACTGATCACATGACTGCCCATGCACTGATCACGTGGATGATCATACACTAATCATGTGACAGATCATGCACTGATCACGTGGCTGATCATGCACTGATACCGTGACTGAGCATGGACTGATCACATGACTATCATGTAGTGATCACGTGACTTAATGGCGCTGATCATGTGACTGATCATGCGCTGATCATGTTTGCTATCATACACTGATCATGTGCCTCTGGAGGCAATAAACAAAGAGCTGAGTAGGCACGAATCAAACAGTCAGCAGGCAATAATCATGGAACTCAGGTGTGAGGAATCATGCTGCTCAGCTGGCAATAATCAAGCAGCTGAGCAGGCAGGAATTACGCAGCACAGCTGGCAATTGTCAAGCAGATGACAGGCAGGAATCGTGCAGCTCAGCTGGCAATTGTCAAGCAGATGAGCAGACAGTAATCACGCAGCTCAGCAGGCCCAGATCACGTGACTGAGCATGCACTGTTCACGTGGCTGATCATACACTGATCGCGTGATGATCATGCACTGATCACTTGGATATCATGCACTGATCGCGTGGCTGATCATACACTGTTCACGTGTCTGACCATGCACTGATCACGTGGCTGATCATACACTGCTCGCGTAACTGATCATGCACTGATCACGTGGCTATCATGCACTGATCACGTGGCTGAACATGCACTGTCACGTGGCTGATCACACACCTGTCACGTGACATATCATGCACTGATCACGTGGCACTCATGCACTGATCACGTGGCTGATCATACTCTGCTCACGTAACTCATGCACATCACGTGGCTATCATGCACTGCTCGCGGCTCGTCATGGAATGATCACGTAGCTACCATATACTGTCACGTGACTGATCATGCACTGATCACGTGGCTGATCATGCACTGATCACGTGGCTGATCATGCACTGATCACGTGGCTGATCATGCACTGATCACGTGGCTGATCATGCACTGATCACGTGGCTGATCATGCACTGATCACGTGACTGATCATGCACTGATCACGTGACTGATCATGCACTGATCACGTGGCTATCATGCACTGATCACGTGGCTGATCATGCACTGATCATGCTATCATGCACTGATCACGTGACTGATCATGCACTGATCACGTGACTGATCATGCACTGATCACGTGGCTATCATGCACTGATCACGTGGCTGATCATGCACTGATCACGTGGCTGATCACACACTGTCACGTGACTATCATGCACTGATCACGTGGCACTCATGCACTGATCACGTGGCTGATCATGCACTGATCACGTGACTCATGCACACATCACGTGGCTATCATGCACTGATCACGTGGCTGTCATGCATGATCACGTGGCTGATATCTGATACGTGACTGATCATGCACTGATCACGTGACTGATCATGCACTGATCACGTGACTGATCATGCACTGATCACGTGACTGATCATGCACTGATCACGTGGCTATCATGCACTGCTCACGTGGCTGATCATGCACGATCACGTAGCTACCATGCTGGTCACGTGACTGATCATGCACTGATCACGTGATTGATCATGCACTGATCACGTGGCTGATCATGCACTGATCACGTGGCTGATCATGCATGATCACGTGACTGATCATGCACTGATCACGTGGCTATCATGCACTGATCACGTGGCTGATCATGCACTGATCACGTGGATATCATGCACTGATCACGTGGCTGATCACACTATCACATGACTGATCATGCACTGATCACGTGGCTGATCATGCACTGATCACGTGGCTATCATGCACTGATCACGTGGCTGATCATGCACTGATCACGGCTATCATGCACTGATCACGTGACTGATCATGCACTGATCACGTGACTGATCATGCACTGATCACGTGGCTGATCATGCACTGATCACGTGGCTGATCATACACTGATCACGTGACTGATCATGCAATCACGTGGCTGATCATGCACTGATCACGTGGCTATCATGCACTGATCACGTGGCTGATCATGCACTGATCACGTGCCTGATCATGCACTGATCACGTGGCTGATCATGCACTGATCACGTGACTGATCATGCACTGATCACGTGTGATCATGCACTGATCACGTGGCTATCATGCACTGATCACGTGGCTGATCATGCACTGATCACGTGCTACATGTACTGGTCACGTGACTGATCATGCACTGATCACGTGACTGATCATGCACTGATCACGTGGCTATCATGCACTGATCACGTGGCTGATCATGCAATGATCACGTGGCTACCATGCACTGGTCACGTGACTGATCATGCACTGATCACGTGACTGATCATGCACTGATCACGTGGCTGATCATGCACTGATCACGTGGCTGATCATGCACTGATCACGTGGCTGATCATGCACTGATCACGTGCTGATCATGCACTGATCACGTGGCTGATCATGCACTGATCACGTGACTGATCATGCACTGATCACGTGACTGATCATGCACTGATCACGTGGCTATCATGCACTGATCACGTGGCTGATCATGCATGATCACGGCTACCATGCACTGATCACGTGACTGATCATGCACTGATCACGTGACTGATCATGCACTGATCACGTGGCTATCATGCACTGATCACGTGGCTGATCATGCACTGATCACGTGGCTGATCATGCACTGTCACGTGACATATCATGCACTGATCACGTGGCACTCATGCACTGATCACGTGGCTGATCATACACTGATCACGTAACTCATGCACACATCACGTGGCTATCATGCACTGATCACGTGGCTGTCATGCAATGATCACGTGGCTACCATATACTGGTCACGTGACTGATCATGCACTGATCACGTAATGATCATGCACTGATCACGTGACTGATCATGCACTGATCACGTGACTGATCATGCACTGATCACGTGGCTATCATGCACTGATCACGTGGCTGATCATGATCAATGGCAACCATGCTGCTGATCACGTGACTGATCATGCACTGATCGTAATTGATCATGCACTGATCACGTGGATCATGCACTGATCACGTGGCTGATCACACTGATCACGTGGCTGATCATGCACTGATCACGTGGCTCATGCACTGATCACGTGGCTGATCATGCACGATCACGTGGCTATCATGCACTGATCACGTGGCTGATCATGCACTATCACGTGACTGATCATGCACTGATCACGTGGCTGATCATGCACTGATCACGTGGCTATCATGCACTGATCACGTGGCTGATCATGCAATGATCACGTGCTATCATGCTGATCACGTGACTGATCATGCACTGATCACGAGACTGATCATGCACTGTTCGCGTCTATATCATGCACTGATCACATGACTGCCCATGCACTGATCACGTGGATGATCATACACTAATCATGTGACAGATCATGCACTGATCACGTGGCTGATCATGCACTGATACCGTGACTGAGCATGGACTGATCACATGACTATCATGTAGTGATCACGTGACTTAATGGCGCTGATCATGTGACTGATCATCGCTGATCATGTTTGCTATCATACACTGATCATGTGCCTCTGGAGGCAATAAACAAAGAGCTGAGTAGGCACGAATCAAACAGTCAGCAGGCAATAATCATGGAACTCAGGTGAGGAATCATGCTGCTCAGCTGGCAATAATCAAGCAGCTGAGCAGGCAGGAATTACGCGGCACAGCTGGCAATTGTCAAGCAGATGACAGGCAGGAATCGTGCAGCTCAGCTGGCAATTGTCAAGCAGATGAGCAGACAGTAATCACGCAGCTCAGCAGGCCCAGATCACGTGACTGAGCATGCACTGTTCACGTGGCTGATCATACACTGATCGCGTGATGATCATGCACTGATCACTTGGATATCATGCACTGATCACGTGGCTGATCATACACTGTTCACGTGTCTGACCATGCACTGATCACGTGGCTGATCACACTGCTCACGTAACTGATCATGCACTGATCACGTGGCTATCATGCACTGATCACGTGGCTGAACATGCACTGTTCACGTGGCTGATCACACACTGTCACGTGACATATCATGCACTGATCACGTGGCACTCATGCACTGATCACGTGGCTGATCATACTGCTCACGTAACTCATGCACATCACGTGGCTATCATGCACTGCTCACGTGGCTCGTCATGGAATGATCACAGCCATACGCATATGGTGCACGTGACTGATCATGCAAAGATCACGTAAATGATCATGCACTGTTCACGTGACTGATCATGCTGATCACGTGACTGATCATGCACTGATCACGTGGCTATCATGCACTGCTCACGTGGCTGATCATGCACGATCACGTAGCAACCATGTACTGGTCACGTGACTGATCATGCACTGATCGCGTAATTGATCATGCACTGATCACGTGGCTCATCATGCACTGATCACGTGGCTGATCACACATGTATCACGTGACTGATCATGCACTGATCACGTGGCTCTCATGCACTGATCACGTGGCTGTCATGCACTGATCGCGTGGATATCATGCACTGATCACGTGGCTGATCACCACGTATCATGACTGATCATGCACTGATCACGTGGCTATCATGCACTGATCACGTGGCTATCATGCACTGATCACGTGGCTGATCATGCACTGATCACGTGGCTACCATGCACTGGTCACGTGACTGATCATGCACTGATCACGTGGCTGATCATGCACTGATCACGTGGCTGATCATGCACTGATCACGTGGCTGATCATGCACTGATCACGTGACTGATCATGCACTGATCACGTGACTGATCATGCACTGATCACGTGGCTATCATGCACTGATCACGTGGCTGATCATGCACTGATCACGTGACTGATCATGCACTGATCACGTGGCTGATCATGCACTGATCACGTGACTGATCATGCACTGATCACGTCTGATCATGCACTGATCACGTGGCTATCATGCACTGATCACGTGGCTGATCATGCCTGATCACGTACCATGTACTGGTCACGTGACTGATCATGCACTGATCACGTGACTGATCATGCACTGATCACGTGGCTATCATGCACTGATCACGTGGCTGATCATGCACTGATCATGTAGCTATCATGTACTGATCACGTGACTGATCATGCACTGATCACGTGACTGATCATGCACTGATCACGTGGCTATCATGCACTGATCACGTGACTGATCATGCACTGATCACGGCTATATCATGCACTGATCACGTGACTGATCATGCACTGATCACGTGGCTGATCACACACTGTCACGTGACATATCATGCACTGATCACGTGGCACTCATGCACTGATCACGTGGCTGATCATACTCACGTATGTACACATCACGTGGCTATCATGCACTGATCACGTGGCTGTCATGGAATGATCACGTAGCTACCATATACTGACGTGACTGATCATGCACTGATCACGTAAATGATCATGCACTGATCACGTGACTGATCATGCACTGATCACGTGACTGATCATGCACTGATCACGTGGCTATCATGCACTGCTCACGTGGCTGATCATGCACGATCACGTAGCAACCATGCACTGGTCACGTGACTGATCATGCACTGATCACGTAACTGATCATGCACTGATCACGTGGCTGATCATGCACTGATCACGTGGCTGATCACACATGATCACGTGACTGATCATGCACTGATCACGTGGCTATCATGCACTGATCACGTGGCTGTCATGCACTGATCACGTGGATATCATGCACTGATCACGTGGCTGATCACACGTATCACGTGACTGATCATGCACTGATCACGTGGCTATCATGCACTGATCACGTGGCTATCATGCACTGATCACGTGGCTGATCATGCACTGATCACGTAGCTATCATGCACTGGTCACGTGACTGATCATGCACTGATCACGTAATTGATCATGCACTGATCACGTGGCTGATCATGCACTGATCACGTGGCTGATCATGCACTGATCACGTGACTGATCATGCACTGATCACGTGACTGATCATGCACTGATCACGTGGCTATCATGCACTGATCACTTGGCTGACATGCACTGATCACGTGCCTGATCATGCACTGATCACGTGGCTGATCATGCACTGATCACGTGACTGATCATGCACTGATCACGTGTCTGATCATGCACTGATCACGTGGCTATCATGCACTGCTCACGTGGCTGATCATGCATGATCACGCAGCTACCATGTACTGGTCACATGACTGATCATGCACTGATCACGTGACTGATCATGCACTGATCACGTGGCTATCATGCACTACTCACGTGGCTGATCATGCAATGATCATGTGGCTACCATGTACAGGTCACGTGAATGATCATACACCCATCAGGTGACTGATCATGCACTGATCACGTGGCTATCATGCACTGATCACGAGACTGATCATGCACTGATCACGTCTATATCATGCACTGATCACATGACTGCCATGCACTGATCACGTGGATGATCATACACTAATCATGTGACAGATCATGCACTGATCACGTGGCTGATCATGCACTGATACCGTGACTGAGCATGGACTGATCACATGACTATCATGTAGTGATCACGTGACTTAATGGCGCTGATCATGTGACTGATCATGCGCTGATCATGTTTGCTATCATACACTGATCATGTGCCTCTGGAGGCAATAAACAAAGAGCTGAGTAGGCACGAATCAAACAGTCAGCAGGCAATAATCATGGAACTCAGGTGTGAGGAATCATGCTGCTCAGCTGGCAATAATCAAGCAGCTGAGCAGGCAGGAATTACGCAGCACAGCTGGCAATTGTCAAGCAGATGACGGGCAGGAATCGTGCAGCTCAGCTGGCAATTGTCAAGCAGATGAGCAGACAGTAATCACGCAGCTCAGCAGGCCAGATCACGTGACTGAGCATGCACTGTTCACGTGGCTGATCATACACTGATCACGTGATGATCATGCACTGATCACTGGATATCATGCACTGATCACGTGGCTGATCATACACTGTTCACGTGTCTGACCATGCACTGATCACGTGGCTGATCATACACTGCTCACGTAACTGATCATGCACTGATCACGTGGCTATCATGCACTGATCACGTGGCTGATCATGCACTGATCACGTGGCTGATCACACACCTGTCACGTGACATATCATGCACTGATCACGTGGCACTCATGCACTGATCACGTGGCTGATCATACACTGCTCACGTAACTCATGCACACATCACGTGGCTATCATGCACTGCTCACGTGGCTGTCATGGAATGATCACGTGCTACCATATACTGGTCACGTGACTGATCATGCACTGATCACGTGGCTGATCATGCACTGATCACGTGGCTGATCATGCACTGATCACGTGGCTGATCATGCACTGATCACGTGACTGATCATGCACTGATCACGTGGCTGATCATGCACTGATCACGTGGCTGATCATGCACTGATCACGTGGCTGATCATGCACTGATCGCGTGGCTATCATGCACTGATCACGTGGCTGATCATGCATGATCACGTGCTATCATGCACTGATCATGGCTGATCATGCACTGATCACGTGCACTGATCACGTGGCTATCATGCACTGATCACGTGGCTGATCATGCACTGATCACGTGGCTGATCACACTGATCACGTGACATATCATGCACTGATCACGTGGCACTCATGCACTGATCACGTGGCTGATCACACTGATCACGTAACTCATGCACATCACGTGGCTATCATGCACTGATCACGTGGCTGTCATGCAATGATCACGTAGCTACCATATACTGGTCACGTGACTGATCATGCACTGATCACGTAAATGATCATGCACTGATCACGTGACTGATCATGCACTGATCACGTGGCTGATCATGCACTGATCACGTGGCTATCATGCACTGCTCACGTGTGATCATGCACGATCACGTGGCAACCATGTACTGGTCACGTGACTGATCATGCACTGATCACGTGGCTGATCATGCACTGATCACGTGGCTATCATGCACTGATCACGTGGCTGATCACACATGTATCACGTGACTGATCATGCACTGATCACGTGGCTCTCATGCACTGATCACGTGGCTGATCATGCACTGATCGCGTGGATATCATGCACTGATCACGTGGCTGATCATGCACTATCACGTGACTGATCATGCACTGATCACGTGGCTATCATGCACTGATCACGTGGCTATCATGCTGATCACGTGGCTGATCATGCACTGATCACGTGGCTACCATGTACTGATCACGTGACTGATCATGCACTGATCACGTAATTGATCATGCACTGATCACGTGGCTGATCATGCACTGATCACGTGGCTGATCATGCACTGATCACGTAACTGATCATGCACTGATCACGTGACTGATCATGCACTGATCACGTGGCTATCATGCACTGATCACGTGGCTGACATACACTGATCACGTGCCTGATCATGCACTGATCACGTGGCTGATCATGCACTGATCACGTGACTGATCATGCACTGATCACGTGTCTGATCATGCACTGATCACGTGGCTATCATGCACTGCTCACGTGGCTGATCATGCATGATCACGCAGCTACCATGTACTGGTCACATGACTGATCATGCACTGATCACGTGACTGATCATGCAGTGATCACGTGGCTATCATGCACTACTCACGTGGCTGATCATGCAATGATCATGTAGCTACCATGTACAGGTCACGTGAATGATCATACACCCATCAGGTGACTGATCATGCACTGATCACGTGGCTATCATGCACTGATCACGAGACTGATCATGCACTGATCACGTCTATATCATGCACTGATCACATGACTGCCCATGCACTGATCACGTGGATGATCATACACTAATCATGTGACAGATCATGCACTGATCACGTGGCTGATCATGCACTGATACCGTGACTGAGCATGGACTGATCACATGACTATCATGTAGTGATCACGTGACTTAATGGCGCTGATCATGTGACTGATCATGCGCTGATCATGTTTGCTATCATACACTGATCATGTGCCTCTGGAGGCAATAAACAAAGAGCTGAGTAGGCACGAATCAAACAGTCAGCAGGCAATAATCATGGAACTCAGGTGTGAGGAATCATGCTGCTCAGCTGGCAATAATCAAGCAGCTGAGCAGGCAGGAATTACGCAGCACAGCTGGCAATTGTCAAGCAGATGACAGGCAGGAATCGTGCAGCTCAGCTGGCAATTGTCAAGCAGATGAGCAGACAGTAATCACGCAGCTCAGCAGGCCCAGATCACGTGACTGAGCATGCACTGTTCACGTGGCTGATCATACACTGATCGCGTGATGATCATGCACTGATCGCTTGGATATCATGCACTGATCACGTGGCTGATCATACACTGTTCGCGTGTCTGACCATGCACTGATCACGTGGCTGATCATACACTGCTCACGTAACTGATCATGCACTGATCACGTGGCTATCATGCACTGATCACGTGGCTGAACATGCACTGTTCACGTGGCTGATCACACACCTGTCACGTGACATATCATGCACTGATCACGTGGCACTCATGCACTGATCACGTGGCTGATCATACTCTGCTCACGTAACTCATGCACACATCGCGTGGCTATCATGCACTGCTCACGTGGCTCGTCATGGAATGATCACGTAGCTACCATATACTGGTCGCGTGACTGATCATGCAAAGATCACGTAAATGATCATGCACTGTTCACGTGACTGATCATGTACTGATCACGTGACTGATCATGCACTGATCACGTGGCTATCATGCTCTGCTCACGTGGCTGATCATGCAGCGATCACGTAGCAACCATGTACTGGTCACGTGACTGATCATGCACTGATCACGTAATTGATCCTGCACTGATCACGTGGCTCATCATGCACTGATCACGTGGCTGATCACACATGTATCACGTGACTGATCATGCACTGATCACGTGGCTCTCATGCACTGATCACGTGGCTGTCATGCACTGATCACGTGGATATCATGCACTGATCACGTGGCTGATCATGCACACATGACTGATCATGCACTGATCACGTGGCTATCATGCACTGATCACGTGGCTATCATGCACTGATCACGTGGCTGATCATGCACTGATCACGTGCTATCATGCACTGATCACGTGACTGATCATGCACTGATCACGTACTGATCATGCACTGATCACGTGGCTGATCATGCACTGATCACGTGGCTGATCATGCACTGATCACGTAACTGATCATGCACTGATCACGTGACTGATCATGCACTGATCACGTGGCTATCATGCACTGATCACTTGGCTGATCATGCACTGATCACGTGCCTGATCATGCACTGATCACGTGGCTGATCATGCACTGATCACGTGACTGATCATGCACTGATCACGTGACTGATCATGCACTGATCACGTGGCTATCATGCACTGCTCACGTGGCTGATCATGCATGATCACGCAGCTACCATGTACTGGTCACGGACTGATCATGCACTGATCACGTGACTGATCATGCACTGATCACGTGGCTATCATGCACTGATCACGTGGCTGATCATGCAATGATCATGTAGCTACCATGTACAGGTCACGTGAATGATCATGCACCGATCAGGTGACTGATCATGCACTGATCACGTGGCTATCATGCACTGATCACGGACTGATCATGCACTGATCACGTCTATATCATGCACTGATCACGTGACTGCCATGCACTGATCACGTGGCTGATCATACACTGATCACGTGACATATCATGCACTGATCACGTGGCACTCATGCACTGATCACGTGGCTGATCATCACTGATCACGTAACTCATGCACTGATCACGTGGCTATCATGCACTGATCACGTGGCTGATCATGCACTGATCACGTTGACCATGCACTGTCACGTGACTGATCATGCACTGATCACGTAACTGATCATGCACTGTTGACTGATCATGCACTGATCACGTGACTGATCATGCACTGATCACGTGGCTGATCATGCACTGATCACGTGGCTGATCATGCACTGATCACAGCGACCATGCACTGTCACGTGACTGATCATGCACTGATCACGTAACTGATCATGCACTGATCACGTGGCTGATCATGCACTGATCACGTGGCTGATCACACACTGATCACGTGACTGATCATGCACATCGTGGCTGATCATGCACTGATCACGTGGCTGATCATGCACTGATCACGTGGCTATCATGCACTGATCACGTGGCTGATCATGCACTATCACGTGACTGATCATGCACTGATCACGTGGCTGATCATGCACTGATCACGTGGCTATCATGCACTGATCACGTGGCTGATCATGCACTGATCACGCAGCTATCATGCACTGATCACGTGACTGATCATGCACTGATCACGTGACTGATCATGCACTGATCACGTGGCTGATCATGCACTGATCACGTGGCTGATCATGCACTGATCACGTGGCTGATCATGCACTGATCACGTGCCTGATCATGCACTGATCACGTGACTGATCATGCACTGATCACGTGGCTATCATGCACTGCTCACGTGGCTGATCATGCATGATCACGCAGCACTACCATGTACTGGTCACATGACTGATCATGCACTGATCACGTGACTGATCATGCACTGATCACGTGGCTATCATGCACTACTCACGTGGCTGATCATGCAATGATCATATAGCTACCATGTACAGGTCACGTGAATGATCATACCCCCATCAGGTGACTGATCATGCACTGATCACGTGGCTATCATGCACTGATCACGAGACTGATCATGCACTGATCACGTCTATATCATGCACTGATCACATGACTGCCCATGCACTGATCACGTGGATGATCATACACTAATCATGTGACAGATCATGCACTGATCACGTGGCTGATCATGCACTGATACCGTGACTGAGCATGGACTGATCACATGACTATCATGTAGTGATCACGTGACTTAATGGCGCTGATCATGTGACTGATCATGCACTGATCATGTTTGCTCTCATACACTGATCATGTGCCTCTGGAGGCAATAAACAAAGAGCTGAGTAGGCACGAATCAAACAGTCAGCAGGCAATAATCATGGAACTCAGGTGTGAGGAATCATGCTGCTCAGCTGGCAATAATCAAGCAGCTGAGCAGGCAGGAATTACGCAGCACAGCTGGCAATTGTCAAGCAGATGACAGGCAGGAATCGTGCAGCTCAGCTGGCAATTGTCAAGCAGATGAGCAGACAGTAATCACGCAGCTCAGCAGGCCCAGATCACGTGACTGAGCATGCACTGTTCACGTGGCTGATCATACACTGATCGCGTGATGATCATGCACTGATCACTTGGATATCATGCACTGATCACGTGGCTGATCATACACTGTTCACGTGTCTGACCATGCACTGATCACGTGACTGATCATACACTGCTCACGTAACTGATCATGCACTGATCACGTGGCTATCATGCACTGATCACGTGGCTGAACATGCACTGTTCACGTGGCTGATCACACACTGTCACGTGACATATCATGCACTGATCACGTGGCACTCATGCACTGATCACGTGGCTGATCATGCACTGATCACGTGGCTACCATATACTGATCACGTGACTGATCATGCACTGATCACGTGCATGATCATGCACTGATCACGTGACTGATCATGCACTGATCACGTGACTGATCATGCACTGATCACGTGGCTGATCATGCACTGATCACGTGCTGATCATGCACTGATCACGTGGCTGATCATGCACTGATCACGTGGCTGATCACACACTATCACGCATGACTGATCATGCACTGATCACGTGGCTGATCATGCACTGATCACGTGGCTGATCATGCACTGATCACGTGGCTATCATGCACTGATCACGTGGCTGATCACACGTATCACGTGACTGATCATGCTGATCACGTGGCTATCATGCACTGATCACGTGGCTATCATGCACTGATCACGTGGCTTATCATGCACTGATCACGGCTACCATGTACTGGTCACGTGACTGATCATGCACTGATCACGTAACTGATCATGCACTGATCACGTGGCTGATCATGCACTGATCACGTGGCTGATCATGCACTGATCACGTAGCCCATGTACTGATCACGTGACTGATCATGCACTGATCACGTAACTGATCATGCACTGATCACGTGGCTGATCATGCACTGATCACGTGGCTGATCACACATGCGTGATGATCGCACTGATCACGTGGCTATCATGCACTGATCACGTGGCTCATGCACTGATCACGTGGATATCATGCACTGATCACGTGGCTGATCACACACTGATCACATGACTGATCATGCACTGATCACGTGGCTATCATGCACTGATCACGTGGCTATCATGCACTGATCACGTGGCTGATCATGCACTGATCACGTAGCTACCATGCACTGATCACGTGACTGATCATGCACTGATCGCGTAATTGATCATGCACTGATCACGTGGCTGATCATGCACTGATCACGTGGCTGATCATACACTGATCACGTAACTGATCATGCACTGATCACGTTGATCATGCACTGATCACGTGGCTATCATGCACTGATCACGTGGCTGATCATGCACTGATCACGTGACTGATCATGCACTGATCACGTGACTGATCATGCACTGATCACGTGGCTATCATGCACTGATCACGTGGCTGATCATGCATGATCACGTGGCTACCATGCACTGGTCACATGACTGATCATGCACTGATCACGTGACTGATCATGCACTGATCACGTGGCTATCATGCACTACTCACGTGGCTGATCATGCAATGATCATGGCTACCATGCGGTCACGTGAATGATCATACACACATCAGGTGACTGATCATGCACTGATCACGTGGCTATCATGCACTGATCACGTGACTGATCATGCACTGATCACGTCTATATCATGCACTGATCACTGACTGCCCATGCACTGATCACGTGGATGATCATACACTAATCTTGTGACAGATCATGCACTGATCACGTGGCTGATCATGCACTGATACTGACTGAGCATGGACTGATCACATGACTATCATGTAGTGATCACGTGACTTAATGGCGCTGATCATGTGACTGATCATGCGCTGATCATGTTTGCTATCATACACTGATCATGTGCCTCTGGAGGCAATAAACAAAGAGCTGAGTAGGCGAATCAAACAGTCAGCAGGCAATAATCATGGAACTCAGGTGTGAGGAATCATGCTGCTCAGCTGGCAATAATCAAGCAGCTGAGCAGGCGGAATTCACGCAGCACAGCTGGCAATTGTCAAGCAGATGACAGGCAGGAATCGTGCAGCTCAGCTGGCAATTGTCAAGCAGATGAGCAGACAGTAATCACGCAGCTCAGCAGGCCCAGATCACGTAACTGATCATGCACTGATCACGTGGCTGATCATGCACTGATCACGTGGCTGATCATGCACTGTTCACGTGGCTGATCACACACTGATCACGTGACTGATCATGCACTGATCACGTGGCTCATATGCAGATCACGTGGCTGATCGCACTGATCACATGCTCATGCACTGATCACGTGGCTATCATGCACTGCTCACGTGGCTGTCATGGAATGATCACGTAGCAACCATATACTGGTAACGTGACTGATCATGCAAGATCACGTAAATGATCATGCACATTCACGTGACTGATCATGTGATCACGTGACTGATCATGCACTGATCACGTGGCTATCATGCTCTGCTCACGTGGCTGATCATGCAACGATCGCGTAGCAACCATGTACTGGTCACGTGACTGATCATGCACTGATCACGTAATTGATCCTGCACTGATCACGTGGCTCATCATGCACTGATCACGTGGCTGATCACACATGTATCACGTGACTGATCATGCACTGATCCCGTGGCTCTCATGCACTGATCACGTGGCTGATCATGCACTGATCACGTGGATCATGCACTGATCACGTGGCTGATCACACACGTATCACATGACTGATCATGCACTGATCACGTGGCTATCATGCACTGATCACGTGGCTATCATGCACTGATCACGTGGCTGATCAGGCAATGATCCCGTAGCTACCATGTACTGGTCACGTGACTGATCATGCACTGATCACGTAATTGATCATGCACTGATCATGTGGCTGATCATGCACTGATCACGTGGCTGATCATACACTGATCACAACTGATCATGCACTGATCACGTGACTGATCATGCACTGATCACGTGGCTATCATGCACTGATCACTTGGCTGGACATACACTGATCACGTGCCTGGTCATGCACTGATCACGTGGCTGATCATGCACTGATCACGTGACTGATCATGCACTGATCTCGTGTCTGATCATGCACTGATCACGTGGCTATCATGCACTGCTCACGTGGCTGATCATGCCATGATCACGCAGCTACCATGTACTGGTCACATGACTGATCATGCACTGATCACGTGACTGATCATGCAGTGATCACGTGGCTATCATGAACTACTCACGTGGCTGATCATGCAATGATCATGTAGCTACCATGTACAGGTCACGTGAATGATCATACACCCATCAGGTGACTGATCATGCACTGATCACGTGGCTATCATGCACGGATCACGAGACTGATCATGCACTGTTCACGTCTATATCATGCACTGATCACATGACTGCCCGTGCACTGATCACGTGGATGATCATACACTAATCTTCTGACAGATCATGCACTGATCACGTGGCTGATCATGCACTGATACCGTGACTGAGCATGGACTGATCACATGACTATCATGTAGTGATCACGTGACTTAATGGCGCTGATCATGTGACTGATCATGCGCTGATCATGTTTGCTATCATACACTGATCATGTGCCTCTGGAGGCAATAAACAAAGAGCTGAGTAGGCACGAATCAAACAGTCAGCAGGCAATAATCATGGAACTCAGGTGTGAGGAATCATGCTGCTCAGCTGGCAATAATCAAGCAGCTGAGCAGGCAGGAATTACGCAGCACAGCTGGCAATTGTCAAGCAGATGACAGGCAGGAATCGTGCAGCTCAGCTGGCAATTGTCAAGCAGATGAGCAGACAGTAATCACGCAGCTCAGCAGGCCCAGATCACGTGACTGAGCATGCACTGTTCACGTGGCTGATCATACACTGATCACGGGATGATCATGCACTGATCACTGGATATCATGCACTGATCACGTGGCTGATCATACACTGTTCACGTGTCTGACCATGCACTGATCACGTGGCTGATCATACACTGCTCACGTAACTGATCATGCACTGATCACGTGGCTATCATGCACTGATCACGTGGCTGAACATGCACTGTTCACGTGGCTGATCACACACCTGTCACGTGACATATCATGCACTTATCACGTGGCACTCATGCACTGATCACGTGGCTGATCATACTCTGCTCATGCTCATGCACACATCACGTGGCTATCATGCACTGCTCACTTGGCTCGTCATGGAATGATCACGTAGCAACCATATACTGGTAACGTGACTGATCATGCAAAGATCACGTAAATGATCATGCACTGTTCACGTGACTGATCATGTACTGATCACGTGACTGATCATGCACTGATCACGTGGCTATCATGCTCTGCTCACGTGGCTGATCATGCACGATCACGTAGCAACCATGTACTGGTCACGTGACTGATCATGCACTGATCACGTAATTGATCCTGCACTGATCACGTGGCTCATCATGCACTGATCACGTGGCTGATCACACATGTATCACGTGACTGATCATGCACTGATCACGTGGCTATCATGCACTGATCACGTGGCTGTCATGCACTGATCACGTGGATATCATGCACTGATCACGTGGCTGATCACACGTATCACATGACTGATCATGCACTGATCGCGTGGCTATCATGCACTGATCACGTGGCTATCATACTGATGATTGTGGCTGATCATGACTGATCACGTGGCTACCATGTACTGATCACGTGACTGATCATGCACTGATCACGTGGCTGATCATGCACTGATCACGTGGCTGATCATGCACTGATCACGTGGCTGATCATGCACACTGATCACGTAACTGATCATGCACTGATCACGTGACTGATCATGCACTGATCACGTGGCTATCATGCACTGATCACGTGGCTGACATACACTGATCACGTGCCTGGTCATGCACTGATCACGTGGCTGATCATGCACTGATCACGTGACTGATCATGCACTGATCTCGTGTCTGATCATGCACTGATCACGTGGCTATCATGCACTGCTCACGTGGCTGATCATGCATGATCACGTGCTACATGTACTGGTCACATGACTGATCATGCACTGATCACGTGACTGATCATGCAGTGATCACGTGGCTATCATGAACTACTCACGTGGCTGATCATGCACTGATCATGTAGCTACCATGTACAGGTCACGTGAATGATCATACACCCATCAGGTGACTGATCATGCACTGATCACGTGGCTATCATGCACGGATCACGAGACTGGTCATGCACTGTTCACGTCTATATCATGCACTGATCACATGACTGACCATGCACTGATCACGTGGATGATCATACACTAATCTTGTGACAGATCATGCACTGATCACGTGGCTGATCATGCACTGATACCGTGACTGAGCATGGACTGATCACATGACTATCATGTAGTGATCACGTGACTTAATGGCGCTGATCATGTGACTGATCATGCGCTGATCATGTTTGCTATTATACACTGATCATGTGCCTCTGGAGGCAATAAACAAAGAGCTGAGTAGGCACGAATCAAACAGTCAGCAGGCAATAATCATGGAACTCAGCTGTGAGGAATCATGCTGCTCAGCTGGCAATAATCAAGCAGCTGAGCAGGCAGGAATTACGCAGCACAGCTGGCAATTGTCAAGCAGATGACAGGCAGGAATCGTGCAGCTCAGCTGGCAATTGTCAAGCAGATGAGCAGACAGTAATCACGCAGCTCAGGCCCAGATCACGTGACTGAGCATGCACTGTTCACGTGGCTGATCATACACTGATCACGGGATGATCATGCACTGATCACTGGATATCATGCACTGATCACGTGGCTGATCATACACTGTTCACGTGTCTGACCATGCACTGATCACGTGGCTGATCATACACTGCTCACGTAACTGATCATGCACTGATCACGTGGCTATCATGCACTGATCACGTGGCTGAACATGCACTGTTCACGTGGCTGGTCACACACCTGTCACGTGACATATCATGCACTGATCACGTGGCACTCATGCACTGATCACGTGGCTGATCATACTCTGCTCACGTAACTCATGCACACATCACGTGGCTATCATGCACTGCTCACGTGGCTCGTCATGGAATGATCACGTAGCAACCATATACTGGTAGCGTGACTGATCATGCAAAGATCACGTAAATGATCATGCACTGTTAACGTGACTGATCATGTACTGATCACGTGACTGATCATGCACTGACCACGTGGCTATCATGCTCTGCTCACGTGGCTGATCATGCGACGATCACGCAGCAACCATGTACTGGTCACGTGACTGATCATGCACTGATCACGTAATTGATCATGCACTGATCACGTGGCTCATCATGCACTGATCACGTGGCTGATCACACATGTATCACGTGACTGATCATGCACTGATCACGTGGCTCTCATGCACTGATCACGTGGCTGTCATGCACTGATCACGTGGATATCATGCACTGATCACGTGGCTGATCATGCTGATCACGTGACTGATCATGCTGATCACGTGGCTATCATGCACTGATCACGTGGCTATCATGCACTGATCACGTGGCTGATCATGCACTGATCACGTAGCTATCATGCACTGATCACGTGACTGATCATGCACTGATCACGTAACTGATCATGCACTGATCACGTGGCTGATCATGCACTGATCGCGTGGCTGATCATGCACTGATCACGTAACTGATCATGCACTGATCACGTGACTGATCATGCACTGATCACGTGGCTATCATGCACTGATCACGTGGCTGATCATGCATGATCACGCAGCTACCATGTACTGGTCACATGACTGATCATGCACTGATCACGTGACTGATCATGCACTGATCACGTGGCTATCATGCACTACTCACGTGGCTGATCATGCAATGATCATGTAGCTACCATGTACAGGTCACGTGAATGATCATACACCCATCAGGTGACTGATCATGCACTGATCACGTGGCTATCATGCATCATCGAGACTGATCATGCACTGATCACGTCTATGCACTGATCACATGACTGCCCATGCACTGATCACGTGGATGATCATACACTAATCATGTGACAGATCATGCACTGATCACGTGGCTGATCATGCACTGATACCGTGACTGAGCATGGACTGATCACATGACTATCATGTAGTGATCACGTGACTTAATGGCGCTGATCATGTGACTGATCATGCGCTGATCATGTTTGCTATCATACACTGATCATGTGCCTCTGGAGGCAATAAACAAAGAGCTGAGTAGGCGAATCAAACAGTCAGCAGGCAATAATCATGGAACTCAGGTGTGAGGAATCATGCTGCTCAGCTGGCAATAATCAAGCAGCTGAGCAGGCAGGAATTACGCAGCACAGCTGGCAATTGTCAAGCAGATGACAGGCAGGAATCGTGCAGCTCAGCTGGCAATTGTCAAGCAGATGAGCAGACAGTAATCACGCAGCTCAGCAGTCCCAGATCACGTGACTGAGCATGCACTGTTCACGTGGCTGATCATACACTGATCACGTGATGATCATGCACTGATCACTTGGATATCATGCACTGATCACGTGGCTGATCATACACTGTTCACGTGTCTGACCATGCACTGATCACGTGGCTGATCATACACTGCTCACGTAACTGATCATGCACTGATCACGTGGCTATCATGCACTGATCACGTGGCTGAACATGCACTGTTCACGTGGCTGATCACACTGTCACGTGACATATCATGCACTGATCACGTGGCACTCATGCACTGATCACGTGGCTGATCATACTCTGCTCACGTAACTCATCACACATCACGTGGCTATCATGCACTGCTCACGTGGCTCGTCATGGAATGATCACGTGGCAACCATATACTGGTCACGTGACTGATCATGCACTGATCACGTAAATGATCATGCACTGTTCACGTGACTGATCATGCACTGATCACGTGACTGATCATGCACTGATCACGTGGCTATCATGCACTGCTCACGTGGCTGATCATGCACGATCACGTAGCAACCATGTACTGGTCACGTGACTGATCATGCACTGATCACGTAATTGATCATGCACTGATCACGTGGCTGATCATGCACTGATCACGTGGCTGATCACATGTATCACGTGACTGATCATGCACTGATCACGTGGCTCTCATGCACTGATCACGTGGCTGTCATGCACTGATCGCGTGGATATCATGCACTGATCACGTGGCTGATCACTGCGTATCACATGACTGATCATGCACTGATCGCGTGGCTATCATGCACTGATCACGTGGCTATCATGCACTGATCACGTGGCTGATCATGCAATGATCACGTGGCTACCATGTACTGGTCACGTGACTGATCATGCACTGATCACGTAATTGATCATGCACTGATCACGTGGCTGATCATGCACTGATCACGTGGCTGATCATGCACTGATCACGTAACTGATCATGCACTGATCACGTGACTGATCATGCACTGATCACGTGGCTATCATGCACTGATCACTGGCTGATCATGCACTGATCACGTGGCTGATCATGCACTGATCACGTGACTGATCATGCACTGATCACGTGGCTATCATGCACTGCTCACGTGGCTGATCATGCATGATCACGCAGCTACCATGTACTGGTCACATGACTGATCATGCACTGATCACGTGACTGATCATGCAGTGATCACGTGGCTATCATGCACTACTCACGTGGCTGATCATGCAATGATCATGTAGCTACTATGTACAGGTCACGTGAATGATCATACACCCATCAGGTGACTGATCATGCACTGATCACGTGGCTATCATGCACTGATCACGTGACTGATCATGCACTGATCACGTCTATATCATGCACTGATCACGTGGCTGCCCGTGCACTGATCACGTGGATGATCATACACTAATCATGTGACAGATCATGCACTGATCACGTGGCTGATCATGCACTGATACCGTGACTGAGCATGGACTGATCACATGACTATCATGTAGTGATCACGTGACTTAATGGCGCTGATCATGTGACTGATCATGCGCTGATCATGTTTGCTATCATACACTGATCATGTGCCTCTGGAGGCAATAAACAAAGAGCTGAGTAGGCACGAATCAAACAGTCAGCAGGCAATAATCATGGAACTCAGGTGTGAGAATCATGCTGCTCAGCTGGCAATAATCAAGCAGCTGAGCAGGCAGGAATTACGCAGCACAGCTGGCAATTGTCAAGCAGATGACAGGCAGGAATCGTGCAGCTCAGCTGGCAATTGTCAAGCAGATGAGCAGACAGTAATCACGCAGCTCAGCAGGCCCAGATCACGTGACTGAGCATGCACTGTTCGCGTGGCTGATCATACACTGATCACGTGATGATCATGCACTGATCACTTGGATATCATGCACTGATCACGTGGCTGATCATACACTGTTCACGTGTCTGACCATGCACTGATCACGTGATCATACACTCATGCTGATCATGCACTGATCGTGGCTATCATGCACTGATCACGTGGCTGATCATGCACTGATCACGTGGCTGATCACACACTGTCACGTGACTATCATGCACTGATCACGTGGCACTCATGCACTGATCACGTGGCTGATCATGCAATGATCACGTAGCAACCATATACTGGTCACGTGACTGATCATGCACTGATCACGTAAATGATCATGCACTGATCACGTGACTGATCATGCACTGATCACGTGACTGATCATGCACTGATCACGTGGCTATCATGCACTGATCACGTGGCTGATCATGCACGATCACGTGGCTATCATGCACTGATCACGTGGCTGATCATGCACTGATCACGTAATTGATCATGCACTGATCACGTGGCTCATCATGCACTGATCACGTGGCTGATCATGCACTGATCACGTGGCTATCATGCACTGATCACGTGGCTGATCATGCACACTATCACGTGACTGATCATGCACTGATCACGTGGCTATCATGCACTGATCACGTGGCTGATCATGCACTGATCACGTGGCTGATCATGCACTGATCACGTGGCTGATCATGCAATGATCACGTGACTATCATGCACTGATCACGTGACTGATCATGCACTGATCACGTGGCTGATCATGCACTGATCACGTGGCTGATCATGCACTGATCACGTGGCTACCATGTACTGATCACGTGACTGATCATGCACTGATCACGTAACTGATCATGCACTGATCACGTGGCTGATCATGCACTGATCACGTGGCTGATCATGCACTGATCACGTGCTGATCATGCACTGATCACGTGGCTGATCATGCACTGATCACGTGGCTGATCATGCACTGATCACGTGGACTGATCATGCACTGATCACGTGGCTGATCACCATCACATGACTGATCATGCACTGATCACGTGGCTATCATGCACTGATCACGTGGCTATCATGCATGATCTAGTCATGCACTGATCACGTGACTGATCATGCACTGATCACGTGGCTATCATGCACTACTCACGTGGCTGATCATGCAATGATCATGTAGCTACCATGTACAGGTCACGTGAATGATCATACACCCATCAGGTGACTGATCATGCACTGATCACGTGGCTATCATGCACTGATCACGAGACTGATCATGCACTGATCACGTCTATATCATGCACTGATCACATGACTGCCCATGCACTGATCACGTGGATGATCATACACTAATCATGTGACAGATCATGCACTGATCACGTGGCTGATCATGCACTGATACCGTGACTGAGCATGGACTGATCACATGACTATCATGTAGTGATCACGTGACTTAATGGCGCTGATCATGTGACTGATCATGCGCTGATCATGTTTGCTATCATACACTGATCATGTGCCTCTGGAGGCAATAAACAAAGAGCTGAGTAGGCACGAATCAAACAGTCAGCAGGCAATAATCATGGAACTCAGGTGTGAGGAATCATGCTGCTCAGCTGGCAATAATCAAGCAGCTGAGCAGGCAGGAATTACGCAGCACAGCTGGCAATTGTCAAGCAGATGACAGGCAGGAATCGTGCAGCTCAGCTGGCAATTGTCAAGCAGATGAGCAGACAGTAATCACGCAGCTCAGCAGGCCCTGATCACGTAACTGATCATGCACTGATCACGTGGCTGATCATGCACTGATCACGTGGCTGATCATGCACTGATCGCGTGGCTGATCATGCACTGATCACGTGACTGATCATGCACTGATCACGTGGCACTGCACTCATGGCACTGCTCACGTAACTCATGCACTGATCGTGGCTATCATGCACTGATCACGCTGTCTGATCATGCACCATATACGTGGACTGATCATGCACTGATCACGTGGCTGATCATGCACTGATCGTGACTGATCATGCACTGATCACGTGACTGATCATGCACTGATCACGTGGCTATCATGCACTGCTCACGTGGCTGATCATGCACGATCACGTAGCAACCATGTACTGGTCACGTGACTGATCATGCACTGATCACGTAATTGATCATGCACTGATCACGTGGCTCATCATGCACTGATCACGTGGCTGATCACACATGATCACGTGACTGATCATGCACTGATCACGTGGCTCTCATGCACTGATCACGTGGCTGTCATGCACTGATCGTGGATATCATGCACTGATCACGTGGCTGATCACGTATCACATGACTGATCATGCACTGATCACGTGGCTATCATGCACTGATCGCGTGGCTATCATGCACTGATCACGTGGCTGATCATGCAATGATCGCGTAGCTACCATGTACTGGTCACGTGACTGATCATGCACTGATCACGTCATTGATCATGCACTGATCATGTGGCTGATCATGCACTGATCACGTGGCTTATCATGCACTGATCACTTATCTGATCATGCACTGATCACGTGACTGATCATGCACTGATCACGTGGCTATCATGCACTGATCACGTGGCTGACATACACTGATCACGTGCCTGATCATGCACTGATCACTGGCTGATCATGCACTGATCACGTGACTGATCATGCACTGATCACGTGACTGATCATGCACTGATCACGTGGCTATCATGCACTGCTCACGTGGCTGATCATGCATGATCACGTAGCTACCATGTACTGGTCACATGACTGATCATGCACTGATCACGTGACTGATCATGCAGTGATCACGTGGCTATCATGCACTACTCACGTGGCTGATCATGCAATGATCATGTAGCTCCCATGTACAGGTCACGTGAATGATCATACACCCATCAGGTGACTGATCATGCACTGATCACGTGGCTATCATGCACTGATCACGGGACTGATCATGCACTGATTCGTCTATATCATGCACTGATCACATGACTGCCCATGCACTGATCACGTGGATGATCATACACTAATCTTGACAGATCATGCACTGATCACGTGGCTGATCATGCACTGATACCGTGACTGAGCATGGACTGATCACATGACTATCATGTAGTGATCACGTGACTTAATGGCGCTGATCATGTGACTGATCATGCGCTGATCATGTTTGCTATCATACACTGATCATGTGCCTCTGGAGGCAATAAACAAAGAGCTGAGTAGGCACGAATCAAACAGTCAGCAGGCAATAATCATGGAACTCAGTGTGAGGAATCATGCTGCTCAGCTGGCAATAATCAAGCAGCTGAGCAGGCAGGAATTACGCAGCACAGCTGGCAATTGTCAAGCAGATGACAGGCAGGAATCGTGCAGCTCAGCTGGCAATTGTCAAGCAGATGAGCAGACAGTAATCACGCAGCTCAGCAGGCCCAGATCACGTGACTGAGCATGCACTGTTCACGTGGCTGATCATACACTGATCACGTGATGATCATGCACTGATCACTTGGATATCATGCACTGATCACGTGGCTGATCATACACTGTTCACGTGTCTGACCATGCACTGATCACGTGGCTGATCATACACTGCTCACGTAACTGATCATGCACTGATCACGTGGCTATCATGCACTGATCACGTGGCTGAACATGCACTGTTCACGTGGCTGATCACACACCTGTCACGTGACATATCATGCACTGATCACGTGGCACTCATGCACTGATAACGTGGCTGATCATACTCTGCTCACGTAGCTCATCATGCACACATCACGTGGCTATCATGCACTGCTCACGTGGCTGTCATGGAATGATCACGTAGCAACCATATACTGGTCACGTGACTGATCATGCACAGATCACGTAAATGATCATGCACTGTTCGCGTGACTGATCATGTACTGATCACGTGACTGATCATGCACTGATCACGTGGCTATCATGCTCTGCTCACGTGGCTGATCATGCAACGATCGCGTAGCAACCATGTACTGGTCACGTGACTGATCATGCACTGATCACGTAATTGATCATGCACTGATCACGTGGCTCATCATGCACTGATCACGTGGCTGATCACACATGTATCACGTGACTGATCATGCACTGATCACGTGGCTCTCATGCACTGATCGCGTGGCTGTCATGCACTGATCACGTGGATATCATGCACTGATCACGTGGCTGATCACACACGTCTCACATGACTGATCATGCACTGATCACGTGGCTATCATGCACTGATCACGTGGCTATCATGCACTGATCACGTGGCTGATCAGCAATGATCACGTAGCTACCATGTACTGGTCACGTGGCTGATCATGCACTGATCACGTGGCTGATCATGCACTGATCACGTGGCTGATCATGCACTGATCACGTGGCTGATCATACACTGATCACGTAACTGATCATGCACTGATCACGTGACTGATCATGCACTGATCACGTGGCTATCATGCACTGATCACGTGCTGACATACACTGATCACGTGCCTGATCACGCATGATCACGTGGCTGATCATGCACTGATCACGTGACTGATCATGCACTGATCACGTGTCTGATCATGCACTGATCACGTGGCTATCATGCACTGCTCACGTGGCTGATCATGCATGATCACGCAGCTACCATGTACTGGTCACGTGACTGATCATGCACTGATCACGTGACTGATCATGCAGTGATCACGTGGCTATCATGCACTACTCACGTGGCTGATCATGCAATGATCATGTAGCTACCATGTACAGGTCACGTGAATGATCATACACCCATCAGGTGACTGATCATGCACTGATCACGTGGCTATCATGCACTGATCACGACTGATCATGCACTGTTCACGTCTATATCATGCACTGATCACATGACTGCCCATGCACTGATCACGTGGATGATCATACACTAATCTTGTGACAGATCATGCACTGATCACGTGGCTGATCATGCACTGATCACCGTGACTGAGCATGGACTGATCACATGACTATCATGTAGTGATCACGTGACTTAATGGCGCTGATCATGTGACTGATCATGCGCTGATCATGTTTGCTATCATACACTGATCATGTGCCTCTGGAGGCAATAAACAAAGAGCTGAGTAGGCACGAATCAAACAGTCAGCAGGCAATAATCATGGAACTCAGCTGTGAGGAATCATGCTGCTCAGCTGGCAATAATCAAGCAGCTGAGCAGGCAGGAATTACGCAGCACAGCTGGCAATTGTCAAGCAGATGACAGGCAGGAATCGTGCAGCTCAGCTGGCAATTGTCAAGCAGATGAGCAGACAGTAATCACGCAGCTCAGCAGGCCCAGATCACGTGACTGAGCATGCACTGTTCACGTGGCTGATCATACACTGATCACGTGATGATCATGCACTGATCACTTGGATATCATGCACTGATCACGTGGCTGATCATACACTGTTCACGTGTCTGACCATGCACTGATCACGTGGCTGATCATACACTGCTCACGTAACTGATCATGCACTGATCACGTGGCTATCATGCACTGATCACGTGGCTGAACATGCACTGTTCACGTGGCTGATCACACACCTGTCACGTGACATATCATGCACTGATCACGTGGCACTCATGCACTGATCACGTGGCTGATCATACTCTGCTCACGTAACTCATCACATCACGTGGCTATCATGCACTGCTCACGTGGCTCGTCATGGAATGATCACGTGCCCATATACTGGTCACGTGACTGATCATGCACTGATCACGTAAATGATCATGCACTGTTCACGTGACTGATCATGTACTGATCACGTGACTGATCATGCACTGACCGCGTGGCTATCATGCACTGCTCACGTGGCTGATCATGCACGATCACGTAGCAACCATGTACTGATCACGTGACTGATCATGCACTGATCACGTAATTGATCATGCACTGATCACGTGGCTCATCATGCACTGATCACGTGGCTGATCACACATGTATCACGTGACTGATCATGCACTGATCACGTGGCTATCATGCACTGATCACGTGGCTATCATGCACTGATCACGTGGATATCATGCACTGATCACGTGGCTGATCACACGCATGATCACATGACTGATCATGCACTGATCACGTGGCTGATCATGCACTGATCACGTGGCTGATCATGCATGATCACGTGGCTGATCATGCACTGATCACGTGGCTGATCATGCACTGATCACGTGACTGACATCATGCTGATCACGCAGCTATCATGTACTGATCACGTGACTGATCATGTGGCTATCATGCACTGATCACGTGACTGATCATGCACTGATCACGTCTATATCATGCACTGATCACATGACTGCCCATGCACTGATCACGTGGATGATCATACACTAATCATGTGACAGATCATGCACTGATCACGTGGCTGATCATGCACTGATACGTGACTGAGCATGGACTGATCACGACTATCATGTATGATCACGTGACTTAATGATCTGCATGACTGATCATGCACTGATCATGTTTGCTATCATACACTGATCATGTGCCTCTGGAGGCAATAAACAAAGAGCTGAGTAGGCACGAATCAAACAGTCAGCAGGCAATAATCATGGAACTCAGGTGTGAGGAATCATGCTGCTCAGCTGGCAATAATCAAGCAGCTGAGCAGGCAGGAATTACGCAGCACAGCTGGCAATTGTCAAGCAGATGACAGGCAGGAATCGTGCAGCTCAGCTGGCAATTGTCAAGCAGATGAGCAGACAGTAATCACGCAGCTCAGCAGGCCCAGATCACGTGACTGAGCATGCACTGTTCACGTGGCTGATCATACACTGATCACGTTGATCATGCACTGATCACTTGGATATCATGCACTGATGTGGCTGATCATACACTGTTCACGTGTCTGACCATGCACTGATCACGTGGCTGATCATACACTGCTCACGTAACTGATCATGCACTGATCACGTGGCTATCATGCACTGATCACGTGGGAACATGCACTGTTCACGTGGCTGATCACACACCTGTCACGTGACATATCATGCACTGATCACGTGGCACTCATGCACTGATCACGTGGCTGATCATACTCTGCTCACGTAACTCATGCACACATCACGTGGCTATCATGCACTGCTCACGTGGCTTCGTCATGGAATGATCACGTAGCTACCATATACTGGTCACGTGACTGATCATGCACTGATCACGTAAATGATCATGCACTGTTCACGTGACTGATGTACTGATCACGTGACTGATCATGCACTGATCATGGCTATCATGCACTGCTCACGTGGCTGATCATGCACTGATCACGTAGCAACCATGTACTGGTCACGTGACTGATCATGCACTGATCACGTAATTGATGCACTGATCACGTGGCTCATCATGCACTGATCACGCATGGCACGATCACTATCGTGACTGATCATGCACTGATCACGTGGCTCTCATGCACTGATCACGTGGCTGTCATGCACTGATCACGTGGATATCATGCACTGATCACGTGGCTGATCATCACTGCGTATCACATGACTGATCATGCACTGATCACGTGGCTATCATGCACTGATCACGTGGCTATCATGCACTGATCACGTGGCTGATCACAGCAATCTGCATCACGCTGCAACCTTTGATCACGTGACTGATCATGCACTGATCACGTAATTGATCATGCACTGATCATGTGGCTGATCATGCACTGATCACGTGGCTGATCGTACTGATCATAACTGATCATGCACTGATCACGTGACTGATCATGCTGATCACGTGGCTATCATGCACTGATCACTGGCTGATCATACACTGATCACGTGCGATCATGCTGATCACGTGCCTGATCATGCACTGATCACGTGACTATCGTGCACTGATCACGTGGCTGATCATGCGATCACGTGCTACCATGTACTGGTCACATGACTGATCATGCTGATCACGTGACTGATCATGGTGATCACGTGGCTATCATGCACTACTCACGTGGCTGATCATGCAATGATCATGTACATCATGTACTGGTCACGTGAGATGATCATACACCATCAGGTGACTGATCATGCACTGATCACGTAGCTATCATGCACTGATCACGAGACTGATCATGCTGTTCACGTCTATATCATGCACTGATCACATGACTGCCATGCAGTGATCACGTGGATGATCATGCTAATCTTGTGACAGATCATGCACTGATCACGTGGCTGATCATGCACTGATACGTGACTGAGCATGGACTGATCACATGACTATCATGTAGTGATCACGTGACAATGGCGCTGATCATGTGACTGATCATGCGCTGATCATGTTTGCTATCATACACTGATCATGTGCCTCTGGAGGCAATAAACAAAGAGCTGAGTAGGCACAAATCAAACAGTCAGCAGGCAATAATCATGGAACACATGTGTGAGAATCATGCTGCTCAGCTGGCAATAATCAAACAGCTGAGCAGGCAGGAATCACTGCACAGCTGTAGTTATCAAGCAGATGACAGGCAGGAATCGTGCAGCTCAGCTGGCAATTGTCAAGCAGATGAGCAGACAGTAATCACGCAGCTCAGCAGGCCCAGATCACGTGACTGAGCATGCACTGTTCACGTGGCTGATCATACTGATCACGTGATGATCATGCACTGATCACGTGGATATCATGCACTGATCACGTGGCTGATCATGTTCATGCGTCATGCCAGCAATGCTGATCACTGACTGATCATGCACTGATCACGTAACTGATCATGCACTGATCACGTGGCTATCATGCACTGATCACGTGGCTGATGCACTGATCACGTGGCTGATCACACACTGATCTGCAATGACATATCGCACTGATCACGCATGGCACTCATCACTGATCACGTGGCTGATCATGCACTGATCCTCACCGTGGCTCATGCACATCACGTGGCTGATCACGTAGCAACCATATACTGGTCACGGCTGATCATGCAAGATCACGTGATGATCATGCACTGATCACGTGGCTGATCATGCACTGATCACGTGACATCATGCACTGACCGTGGCTATCATGCACTGCTCACGTGGCTGATCATGCGATCACGTAGCTAACCATGTACTGGTCACGTGACTGATCATGCACTGATCACGTAATTGATCATGCACTGATCACGTGGCTCATCATGCACGACAATGGCTGATCACATGTATCTGACTGATCATGCACTGATCACGTGGCTATCATGCTGATCACGGCACAATCATGCACTGATCACGTGGATATCATGCACTGATCACGTGGCTGATCACACATGTCACGTGACTGATCATGCACTGATCACGTGGCTATCATGCACTGATCACGTGGCTGATCATGCACTGATCACGTGGCTGATCATGCACTGATCACGTGGCTGATCATGCACTGATCACGTGACTGATCATGCACTGATCACGTGACTGATCATGCACTGATCACGGGCTGATCATGCACTGATCACGTGGCTGATCATGCACTGATCACGTGGCTGATCATGCACTGATGCATGACTGATCATGCACTGATCACGTGCTGATCATGCACTGATCACGTGGCTGATCATGCACTGATCACGTGGCTGATCATACACTGATCACGTGCCTGATCATGCACTGATCACGTGGCTGATCATGCACTGATCACGTGCTGATCATGCACTGATCACGTGGCTGATCATGCACTGATCACGTGGCTGATCATGCACTGATCACGTGACTGATCATGCACTGATCACGTGGCTATCATGCACTGATCACGTGGCTGATCATGCACTGATCACGTGGCTGATCATGCACTGATCACGTGACTGATCATGCACTGATCACGTGGCATCATGCACTGATCACGTGGCTGATCATGCACTGATCACGTGCTGATCATGCACTGATCACGTGACTGATCATGCACTGATCACGTGGCTGATCATGCACTGATCACGTGGCTATCATGCACTGATCACGTGGCTGATCATGCACTGATCACGTAGCTATCATGCACTGATCACGTGGATCATGCACTGATCACGTAACTGATCATGCACTGATCACGTGACTGATCATGCACTGATCACGTGGCTATCATGCACTGATCACGTGACTGATCATGCACTGATCACGTCTGATCATGCACTGATCACGTGGCTGATCATGCACTGATCACGTGGCTGATCATACACTGATCACGTGACTGATCATGCACTGATCACGTGGCTGATCATGCACTGATCACGTGTGATCATGCACTGATCACGTGTCTGATCATGCACTGATCACGTGGCTATCATGCACTGATCACGTGGCTGATCATGCTGATCACGCAGCTACCATGTACTGGTCACATGACTGATCATGCACTGATCACGTGACTGATCATGCAGTGATCACGTGGCTATCATGCACTACTCACGTGGCTGATCATGCAATGATCATGTAGCTACCATGTACAGGTCACGTGAATGATCATACACCCATCAGGTGACTGATCATGCACTGATCACGTGGCTATCATGCACTGATCACGAGACTGATCATGCACTGATCACGTCTATATCATGCACTGATCACATGACTGCCCATGCACTGATCACGTGGATGATCATACACTAATCATGTGACAGATCATGCACTGATCACGTGGCTGATCATGCACTGATACCGTGACTGAGCATGGACTGATCACATGACTATCATGTAGTGATCACGTGACTTAATGGCGCTGATCATGTGACTGATCATGCGCTGATCATGTTTGCTATCATACACTGATCATGTGCCTCTGGAGGCAATAAACAAAGAGCTGAGTAGGCACGAATCAAACAGTCAGCAGGCAATAATCATGGAACTCAGCTGTGAGGAATCATGCTGCTCAGCTGGCAATAATCAAGCAGCTGAGCAGGCAGGAATTACGCAGCACAGCTGGCAATTGTCAAGCAGATGACAGGCAGGAATCGTGCAGCTCAGCTGGCAATTGTCAAGCAGATGAGCAGACAGTAATCACGCAGCTCAGCAGGCCCAGATCACGTGACTGAGCATGCACTGTTCACGTGGCTGATCATACACTGATCACGTGATGATCATGCACTGATCACTTGGATATCATGCACTGATCACGTGGCTGATCATACACTGTTCATGTCTGACCATGCACTGATCACGTGGCTGATCATACACTGCTCACGTAACTGATCATGCACTGATCACGTGGCTATCATGCACTGATCACGTGGCTGAACATGCACTGTTCACGTGGCTGATCACACACCTGTCACGTGACATATCATGCACTGATCACGTGGCACTCATGCACTGATCACGTGGCTGATCATACTCTGCTCACGTAACTCATGCACACATCACGTGGCTATCATGCACTGCTCACGTGGCTCGTCATGGAATGATCACGTAGCTACCATATACTGGTCACGTGACTGATCATGCACAGATCACGTAAATGATCATGCACTGTTCACGTGACTGATCATGTACTGATCACGTGACTGATCATGCACTGATCACGTGGCTATCATGCTCTGCTCACGTGGCTGATCATGCACGATCACGTAGCAACCATGTACTGGTCACGTGACTGATCATGCACTGATCACGTAATTGATCCTGCACTGATCACGTGGCTCATCATGCACTGATCACGTGGCTGATCACACGTATCGTGACTGATCATGCACTGATCACGTGGCTATCATGCACTGATCACGTGGCTGTCATGCACTGATCACGTGGATATCATGCACTGATCACGTGGCTGATCACACACGTATCACGTGACTGATCATGCACTGATCACGTGGCTATCATGCACTGATCACGTGGCTGATCATGCACTGATCACGTGGCTGTCATGCACTGATCACGTGCTATCATGCACTGATCACGTGACTGATCATGCACTGATCACGTAATTGATCATGCACTGATCACGTGGCTGATCATGCACTGATCACGTGGCTGATCATGCACTGATCACGTGACTGATCGCACTGATCACGTGACTGATCATGCACTGATCACGTGGCTATCATGCACTGATCACGTGGCTGATCATGCACTGATCACGTGACTGATCATGCACTGATCACGTGGCTGATCATGCACTGATCAGTCTGATCATGCACTGATCACGTGACTGATCATGCACTGATCACGTGGCTATCATGCACTGATCACGTGGCTGATCATGCACTGATCACGTCTATATCATGCACTGATCACATGACTGATCATGCACTGATCACGTGGATGATCATACACTAATCATGTGACAGATCATGCACTGATCACGTGGCTGATCATGCACTGTCACACGTGACTGAGCATGGACTGATCACATGACTATCATGTAGTGATCACGTGACTTAATGGCGCTGATCATGTGACTGATCATGCACTGATCATGTTTGCTATCATACACTGATCATGTGCCTCTGGAGGCAATAAACAAAGAGCTGAGTAGGCACGAATCAAACAGTCAGCAGGCAATAATCATGGAACTCAGCTGTGAGGAATCATGCTGCTCAGCTGGCAATAATCAAGCAGCTGAGCAGGCAGGAATTACGCAGCACAGCTGGCAATTGTCAAGCAGATGACAGGCAGGAATCGTGCAGCTCAGCTGGCAATTGTCAAGCAGATGAGCAGACAGTAATCACGCAGCTCAGCAGGCCCTGATCACGTGACTGAGCATGCACTGTTCACGTGGCTGATCATACACTGATCACGTGATGATCATGCACTGATCACTTGGATATCATGCACTGATCACGTGGCTGATCATGCACTGTTCACGTGTCTGACCATGCACTGATCACGTGGCTGATCATACACTGCTCACGTAACTGATCATGCACTGATCACGTGGCTATCATGCACTGATCACGTGGCTGATCATGCACTGATCACGTGGCTGATCACACACTGTCACGTGACATATCATGCACTGATCACGTGGCACTCATGCACTGATCACGTGGCTGATCATACTCTGCTCATATCATGCACACATCACGTGGCTATCATGCACTGATCACGTGGCTGTCATGCACTGATCACGTAGCTACCATATACTGGTCACGTGACTGATCATGCACTGATCACGTAAATGATCATGCACTGATCACGTGACTGATCATGCACTGATCACGTGACTGATCATGCACTGATCACGTGGCTATCATGCACTGCTCACGTGGCTGATCATGCATGATCACGCAGCTACCATGTACTGGTCACATGACTGATCATGCACTGATCACGTGACTGATCATGCACTGATCACGTGGCTATCATGCACTACTCACGTGGCTGATCATGCAATGATCATGTAGCTACCATGTACAGGTCACGTGAATGATCATACACCCATCAGGTGACTGATCATGCACTGATCACGTGGCTATCATGCACTGATCACGAGACTGATCATGCACTGATCACGTCTATATCATGCACTGATCACATGACTGCCCATGCACTGATCACGTGGATGATCATACACTAATCATGTGACAGATCATGCACTGATCACGTGGCTGATCATGCACTGATACCGTGACTGAGCATGGACTGATCACATGACTATCATGTAGTGATCACGTGACTTAATGGCGCTGATCATGTGACTGATCATGCACTGATCATGTTTGCTATCATACACTGATCATGTGCCTCTGGAGGCAATAAACAAAGAGCTGAGTAGGCACGAATCAAACAGTCAGCAGGCAATAATCATGGAACTCAGGTGTGAGGAATCATGCTGCTCAGCTGGCAATAATCAAGCAGCTGAGCAGGCAGGAATTATGCAGCACAGCTGGCAATTGTCAAGCAGATGAGCAGACAGTAATCACGCAGCTCAGCAGGCCCAGATCACGTGACTGAGCATGCACTGTTCACGTGGCTGATCATACACTGATCACGTGATGATCATGCACTGATCACTTGGATATCATGCACTGATCACGTGGCTGATCATACACTGTTCACGTGTCTGACATGCACTGATCACGTGGCTGATCATACACTGCTCACGTAACTGATCATGCACTGATCACGTGGCTATCATGCACTGATCACGTGGCTGAACATGCACTGTTCACGTGGCTGATCACACACCTGTCACGTGACATATCATGCACTGATCACGTGGCACTCATGCACTGATCACGTGGCTGATCATACTCTGCTCACGTAACTCATGCACACATCACGTGGCTATCATGCACTGCTCACGTGGCTCGTCATGGAATGATCACGTAGCTACCATATACTGGTCACGTGACTGATCATGCACAGATCACGTAAATGATCATGCACTGTTCACGTGACTGATCATGTACTGATCACGTGACTGATCATGCACTGATCACGTGGCTATCATGCACTGCTCACGTGGCTGATCATGCAACGATCACGTAGCAACCATGTACTGGTCACGTGACTGATCATGCACTGATCACGTAATTGATCATGCACTGATCACGTGGCTCATCATGCACTGATCACGTGGCTGATCACACATGTATCACGTGACTGATCATGCACTGATCACGTGGCTATCATGCACTGATCACGTGGCTGTCATGCACTGATCACGTGGATATCATGCACTGATCACGTGGCTGATCACACACGTATCACGTGACTGATCATGCACTGATCACGTGGCTATCATGCACTGATCACGTGGCTATCATGCACTGATCACGTGGCTGATCATGCACTGATCACGTAGCTATCATGCACTGATCACGTGACTGATCATGCACTGATCACGTGGCTGATCATGCACTGATCACGTGGCTGATCATGCACTGATCACGTGGCTGATCATGCACTGATCACGTGACTGATCATGCACTGATCACGTGGCTGATCATGCACTGATCACGTGGCTGATCATGCACTGATCACGTGGCTATCATGCACTGATCACGTGACTGATCATGCACTGATCACGTGACTGATCATGCACTGATCACGTGGCTATCATGCACTGATCACGTGGCTGATCATGCATGATCACGTAGCTATCATGCACTGATCACATGACTGATCATGCACTGATCACGTGGCTGATCATGCACTGATCACGTGGCTGATCATGCACTGATCACGTGACTGATCATGCACTGATCACGTGACTGATCATGCACTGATCACGTGGCTATCATGCACTGATCACGTGGCTGATCATGCACTGATCGTGGCTACCATGCACTGATCACGTGACTGATCATACACTGATCACGTGACTGATCATGCACTGATCACGTGGCTATCATGCACTGATCACGTGACTGATCATGCACTGATCACGTCTATATCATGCACTGATCACATGACTGCCCATGCACTGATCACGTGGATGATCATACACTGATCATGTGACAGATCATGCACTGATCACGTGGCTGATCATGCACTGATACCATGACTGAGTGGACTGATCACATGACTATCATGCACTGATCACGTGACTTAATGGCACTGATCATGTGACTGATCATGCACTGATCATGTTTGCTATCATGCACTGATCATGT